>NW_027262182.1:0-39357 GCF_902827115.2 Pseudochaenichthys georgianus | reverse complement strand
TGGTTCAGTTGTTTCGGTTCAGTTGGTTCAGTTGTTTTGGTTCAGTTGTTTTGGTTCAGTTGTTTTGGTTCAGTCGTTTTGGTTCAGTTGTTTTGGTTCAGTTGTTTTGGTTCAGTCGTTTTGGTTCAGTTGTTTTGGTTCAGTTGATTTGGTTCAGTTGTTTCGGTTCAGTTGGTTCAGTTGTTTTGGTTCAGTTGTTTTGGTTCAGTTGTTTTGGTTCAGTCGTTTTGGTTCAGTTGTTTTGGTTCAGTTGTTTTGATTCAGTCGTTTTGGTTCAGTTGTTTTGGTTCAGTTGATTTGGTTCAGTTGGTTCAGTTGTTTTGGTTCAGTTGTTTTGGTTCAGTCGTTTTGGTTCAGTTGTTTTGGTTCAGTTGTTTTGGTTCAGTTGTTTTGGTTCAGTTGTTTTGGTTCAGTCGTTTTGGTTCAGTCGTTTTGGTTCAGTTGTTTTGGTTCAGTCGTTTTGGTTCAGTCGTTTTGGTTCAGTTGTTTTGGTTCAGTTGTTTTGGTTCAGTCGTTTTGGTTCAGTCGTTTTGGTTCAGTCGTTTTGGTTCGTTGTTTTGGTTCAGTTGTTTTGGTTCAGTTGTTTTGGTTCAGTCGTTTTGGTTCAGTTGTTTTGGTTCAGTTGTTTTGGTTCAGTTGTTTTGGTTCAGTTGATTTGGTTCAGTTGTTTTGGTTCAGTCGTTTTGGTTCAGTCGTTTTGTTTCAGTCGTTTTGGTTCAGTCGTTTTGGTTCAGTCGTTTTGTTTCAGTCGTTTTGGTTCAGTCGTTTTGGTTCAGTTGTTTTGGTTCAGTCGTTTTGGTTCAGTCGTTTTGGTTCAGTTGTTTTGGTTCAGTTGTTTTGGTTCAGTCTTGCTGCTCTTATAGTAAACATTTCTCCGTTCGAGAGAAACCCAACGCTGCATGAAGGAGAAGACGATCCCAAACCAAAGCTCAACTGAAACAGCTTACTGTCAGCTCAAGTTCTGAGAGCTAACATTAAAAGGGAAAATTATATATATATATATATATATATATTGACAATCGGTCACATGACTGCTTCCATAAAAAAGTGTGAACAGCTGTTTAGGGTAACCCTGGTGACAGATGTGGATCAGTGGGTCACGGTGACACTGACTCTGTTATGTCAACATACACAATCTGCCTCTAGAGTCAATGAACTGTGTGCAGGCGTTGGACTGGGTGTCACATGTGGTTTCTGGGAATCAATGAGGTATAGCCACGGGGCGCCGAGAAAAGAGACGTGTTTATTCAATCCAACTTTATTTATATAGCCATTTAAAAACGACTGAGTTGACCAAAGTGCTGTACATATATAAAAAGCAGCATAAATACTCTTTAAAGTAGAGACACTACATACTGATATACACCTGAACATCAGAGGAGAGGACTCTTTAAAGTAGAGACACTACATACTGATATACACCTGAACATCAGCAGGAGAGGACTCTTTAAAGTAGAGACACTACATACTGATATACACCTGAACATCAGCCGGAGAGGACTCTTTAAAGTAGAGACACTACATACTGATATACACCTGAACATCAGCAGGAGAGGACTCTTTAAAGTAGAGACACTACATACTGATATACACCTGAACATCAGCAGGAGAGGACTCTTTAAAGTAGAGACACTACACACTGATATACACCTGAACATCAGCAGGAGAGGACTCTTTAAAGTAGAGACACTCCATACTGATATACACCTGAACATCAGCAGGAGAGGACTCTTTAAAGTAGAGACACTACATACTGATATACACCTGAACATCAGCAGGAGAGGACTCTTTAAAGTAGAGACACTACATACTGATATACACCTGAACATCAGCAGGAGAGGACTCTTTAAAGTAGAGACACTACATACTGATATACACCTGAACATCAGCAGGAGAGGACTCTTTAAAGTAGAGACACTACATACTGATATACACCTGAACATCAGCAGGAGAGGACTCTTTAAAGTAGAGACACTACATACTGATATACACCTGAACATCAGCAGGAGAGAACTCTTTAAAGTAGAGACACTACACACTGATATGAGGCTGAAAATGAAATATAAAAGGCCTCTCTAATATTAAGAGCAGCAGGTATCCATATGTTTATTTAAAATAAGATAATAATTTAGTAGCTTCTTTCCTTTCATGTTAAAACGCTAAACTCCACTTCAACAGATGTTCCTTTGAGAGGTCATCCTTTTAGAAAATGTCCACGACTCATTATCGTACGCATCAGAACTAAAGTGCAGTTCTCCGTGGCAGCTGCGGCGTGGCCTGCACCTCAGAAAGCAGCCGCGCACCAATGGGATTTGAGCGTTCCTTCCTGATCCATCTGTGCTCCGGGTGTGAGGGTAACTTACAGTAGTGCAGGGTCTCCTGAGGTCAGCTGGAAATCACAAAGACATGTGGAATGCTGAGCGTCGGCCAACGCACACAGGCAGCCCGGCTCTCCGCTCGCTCAGAGCCCCGCTCTCAGTCTGGAAACTCATCCTTCCCTGCGTTACAACCGTTTACTCTTTAGTAGTGTTTTGGCTTACCCTCCAGGCTCTCCACTAACTTCTTTCCCCGTCCTCCCGGAACCGTCCCCAAATACAACCTGAGCCGTCCCGAAATTAAAATGTTAGTTTTTCTACATTATCATGAGTTAAAATCATTCAAAGTGACCTTTAACATAAATAAAACATCACACAAATCATTAGATGATAATTCATCAACCTTTTTATTTTAGTAAATCTCTCAATCACAGAAACAAAGGCCAAATATATAGTGGGCGGTGGTGGCGAAGTCCATAGGGACTTGGCTTGGCAACTGGAAGGTCACCAGTTCAAGTCCCGACAAGACCAAGTGCTATCGAGGTGTCCCTGAGCAAGGCACCGTTCCCCACACAGCTACCCGGGCGCCGTTCAAAATGGCAGCACACTGCTCCTAACACTAGGATGGGTCAAATGCAGAGAAACCATTTCCCCACGGGGATTAATGAAAGTCCAAAACAAATAAAATATATATATATATTTAAACAAACACACAAACGAGAAAATTACTCTAATATTGAATCCAATCAAGTCCCATCCAATTATCAAAACATCCAACACTCTGTCCTGAAGACAGAACCCAGAGTAACCGCTACCAGGATGACAGTCTGTCGTCAGGAGACCTTTACGAACGCCCCGCCCCCGCACACACAGACGGGAGAGAGAGATCTCGAAGCTCGAAAATAAGATCGAAAATCCATCACAGACGCATGTTGTAGTCTTATTGTGTTAGAAACGGAGTTGGTGAAACTAAAACTGCGATATAATGTGTATGTAGTAATAATACATATGAAATATATTTTTTAAATGTCTCCTGTACCGATAAAAAGTCCGATAACGTCGGAGCTTCACGGTACCACTGTCTTTAATAATTCCGGGGCCCGTTTAACACCGGGGCTCGGTACCCACCCCTACACGGGGAGAGGCGCATATTGCTCAGGACTACATACGATGGAGGGTTCTCTTCTCAGCCGTATCACCCATCGGGGGTGAAGAGGAGTAAGTAAATAAAGGGGCCGGCGCTCCAGGGTCTGGTTCTGCGCTGCGTTTTCGTGATTAACGGTAAAACATTGCATCACTCAACCCGCGAGATACACACACGCAATACATAGCTAGACCCACACATTCGCGGGCACAGCTGTGTGTGTGTGTCAGTTCGTAGTAGAGTTAGCAGGGTATTTTTATTTTAACTTTCGTCCCAAAATTCTTTTTTATCCTCCCGACCCTATTGTTTCCGGGGCGACGGGACGTCCTTAAGCTCGAGCCCTCTTTCACTGCCGTTTCTAGAGCATTGTGAAACAGCTCACTGTTAGCTCGAGCTCTGATAGCTTACGTTTCGAGGGGAAGTTCATTTCTATATCCACAATCGATCACACGACTGCTTGCGTGTTCCACGAGAAAGTCCATTGTTTGTGTCTTTGAGCTCGTTGTTTTGGTTTCACAACATAGTGCTCTTTTATAGTGGCTCTCCAAAGCAACATCTCGACACAGCAGGCGGCCGCTTTCTGCACAATGCCTTGGATGGAACTCAAAGATGGTTTTTGCGGTTCTTTTTAACGTCTTTCAGCTTTTCTCTTGGTTTCACAGCCTTTCAACGGGCAGATGTTTCTGTGGGTGGCCGCACAATATTGTGATTTGATTATTTCTTTGCATATTCTAGCTTATTGTTTCGGTCTCAAGGTCCGTTAACGCCGGTTTGGTTCCGTCTCACCGTTGGTAAAAGCCAATGTTCAGCAGGCAGCTGGTTCCTACGGCCATTCAACACATGGGAACGTCATGGAAACTCAAAGTGCTAATTCCAGGCTCTGGAAAAGTCATGGGAAACAATATACTTCCCAAAGTTATGGAAATGTAACTAAAGTTGCATCAAATATAATTTATATTTTAGCTAATGGCTGAAATAGTAATACTTTAATGATAATAAATACTGTATCGTAATGAAATGGCATTTAACTGTCGAGGTGTTTTGCTGGTGAGAGATTTTAGAGAAGCTAGTAGAGAAGCTGATTTGTTTTAGATCGGCTCAACATGTTTCATATTCAGACCTTATTTTCCTGTTCCATGTTAAAATTAGGGATGCCAGCGATTATTCGATTATTCGAATATTCGCTACAGTCTCTATAATCGAATATTATTTTTAAAAATCGATTTTATTTATATATCTTTTATTTTTTTTCTGGCTTAGTTTCAACCAAAATATATATAAATATATATTCTGTCGAATAATCGATTATTATTCGCCAGGGCTGCCGAATAATCGATGTTGATCATGGTCAGTTTCTGGCAACCCCATTTTCGGTGGAACCGCTGAGAAGAGTATTTTGTTGGTCCTGGAAAATTAGGTAAAAGTCGTGGAGAGGAAATGTATGAACCCTGTTTCTGCAAAAAGGTCTGGGTAGCCCAAAGAGAGATGTGATTGGCTACTTGTTCTGCGGGTCTGTGTTCCAGCCCGTTCATAGTGTGCCGGTTATCTCTCAGCGCTTTGTAACCTCCCGTTTTAGACACAAGCTATTTCCTTAAAATAAAAAAACCGAGTGGCTTCAAAAACGTTCCTTTAGTTTGCCTTCATTTGATCTCAGGTTTGCATCTGGGTAAAATAAGGGTTGGATTGCGAGTGTTTGTTTTAATCTACGACTTTAATTCCTCTCCGGTCCGTCCCACGTCTCCTGGGTCGTCCTAGCAAACAGGAAGTACCACGTAATGTTTGACTAAAGTGTAAGAGGGGTTCTACTGCAGTTTATTGTATATTATGTATTTAATTTAAAGGACCAGAAAGAGAAGAGATGGAGTGTGCTCGTTCTCATCCCACATTCAGAAAGCTATACCTATATTGCGTTTTCGGAGCTGAGTGTGGAAACCTTCAGGACTCTCGTGTCAGTGGGTTTGATGCGGTCGGAGAGCTAATTCGTCAAACGTGCGGCTGGCGTGTGGATCTCGAAAACCGGACTCTGTGGCAAACGGAAGACAAGCTGCAGCTGATGAAGCCGTGACTCATCGTGAGGATGGGAAACAGATGCGTTGGGTGTCGCGCCGTCCGCCATGTGGCTGGCAGCGTGGCTTGATTCGGGCATCGTGTGCACACATGGCGAAGGAACAGTTTACGGGATGGTTTCGGGAACAGGCGACACCTTCCCCTTCGCCCACAGAGTCCAAAGGTTTCGAAACCAGACTTCACAAGGAGCTGACTGCCCCTTTCTAATCAAACCACTATAAGCTTCACCCTTAGAGACGGTCCGAGGGGCTCAGCTTCTCCCCGACACACATCCAGAACAATAGAGGTCCGGCAGAACTCAGTTGGCTGCATCGGAAAGAAGGGAGCAGTTAGGGTTTCACTCCCAGGGCCGGAGAGGGGGCGAGGGGGAGAGAAAACAAACGCCCGGGGGCTGTTGAATTATGGGTAAAGACAGCTGAGGCTAACCAGGTTCGGTTTCCACGGTGCTGGGGGGGGGGGGCTTACTGAGAAACAGAAAAGCCTATGACTCAGTGCTCAGCTCTCAAGGAGACGCGCAGACTTTCTCTCTCTACAAAAACACATGCCGTTGAATCAAAAAAAGGGGAACACCTTCAAAAACACAAAACCCCAGGGTTCAATATGGTCGCGAAAATGTTCCACGTATCCTCGCTGTGGATGCCAGAAGGGGAGGGGGTCGGAAGGAGGGGGTGGCGAGCGAGAGGAGGGATCTGTCCTCACATTTGCTATCAATTTAGTGCACTGAAAATAAGCACCAGGTTTCACTGGAGCCGAGGAGAACACCAGGAATGTTTTTCCATATAAAACCCGAGCGAGGGAGGAGGGAGGGGGGAGGAGGGAATCCAGAGAGGGGGCTCGGAGGAGAGTGAGAAAAGAGATTTAAGGTGAAACAGTTTGAGGCGAGCTAACGGAGGAAGACGATAGCACCTTGGGTCCAGATGTGAAGCTGCCGTTTGACAGCTCGTCAGGCCAAAGTGAAGTTTGAGAACCCGAATAACCCCGCCGTGAAGGACGGGCGATGAAACCCTGAAGCTGGTCTGACTCTGTATTAATGCCACCGGGCTCAGGCAGCTT
This sequence comes from Pseudochaenichthys georgianus, assembly GCF_902827115.2. NCBI lineage: Eukaryota > Metazoa > Chordata > Actinopteri > Perciformes > Channichthyidae > Pseudochaenichthys > Pseudochaenichthys georgianus. Next base: position 32,778 of record NW_027262182.1, on the reverse strand, counting down.
CATCCCTCAGGCCGTACGACGGCTACACACCTGGACGAGGACATCCATCACGTTCATCTGTCTGCAACGTACACACTACGCATCACTCGTAGACTCTCATCGCCCTACTTCTATTCTATTCTTTGTATTTACTTGATCAGTTGTATTGTGTTGCTCTGTTGGAGGAGCCATAACGACTGTCGCTATGACGATACAAGATAAGATACACTGACAAATGGGGATTTCTAAAAAAACATATCGACATCTGCACATCTGTGGATGAAATCACCACCACCATGCAGCTGTTTCTGAAACCTGTGTGTGTGTGTGTCTGTGTGTGTGTGTGTGTGTGTGTGTGTGTGTGTGTGTGTGTGTGTGTGGGGGTCAGAGACACCGGAGCCTCCCACAGGGCTCTGATGAAGGTTATCCCTTCAGAAGATAATCAATACTGCTGGATCTGAGCAGCGATATGTTCCCTTCCTCCTCACACAGCTCCAACAGATGTAGCTCGCTGCATCGTTCGCTGCCCCGTCCAGAGGTTCAGAAGCATGTTGTGTTTTGGTGACTCACCTCGAAGCTGCTTCTGCAGACGCAGGGTGATAATCAGCTCATGTGAAACAATAGAACTTTTGATTTGATGAAGGGAGACAGCCCACACAGCGAGTCAGCTGCAACAACTCAACACTGTTCTGCAGTTGAGTTAGTTAAAAGAGAAACTGTCTTGGCCATTTCCACTGATCATAGTTCCATTGTTGAGTCGACTAGAATAGATTCAAATGATTGGTTTCTCACAGCATCTCTGATAGTCTGTGTGTTCACTCTCCGTCCTACACGTCTTGTTGGAGCTCCTCCCCCTCCCCGTGAGCCCACTGTGCTCTGATTGGTCGGGACGTTGCGAGGCTGGCTGCTCACTGAGCTGGCTGACTGGTGTGGCTTCCGGGTCGGCGACACAGCGAGAACAAGTGAAACTCATCCTGAGCACACACACACACACACACACACACACACACACACACACACACACACACACACACACACACACACTGTGGCTTGATATGGAGAAAGAGAGAGGTTTGTCGCGCTGTGAGGACGGGTCTGAGAGAGCGTTCCTCCACCTTCCCAACTCGTCTGAACCAACCAGGGAGCTCCGTGCAAGTCAAGCGGACTCCCTGCTGGTTGAACCTGTACGCTAAAGGTCCTGGTGTGTGAGGAGCTCCACTGATTGGTCCATTCTGGTTCCCGGAAGAAACAAATGGAAGAAGAGAAATCCTCAGCGAGGCGTTCTGGGCAGAGACAGGTCTTCTCTGAGTCAGAGCTCTACTCGCTGCAGGGCGCACTCTGAGGGTGTGAGGCTCTGCAGACCGTGACATGCAGAAACACCTTCATCACACGGGGACGGGTCAGAACCGGAGAGCATGACACGAGACCTTTAAGTCAGATACAGTGAAAATAGATGGCATAAAGTTACAAAGAAAAGGACAAATGGTTGTATTGGCTAGTGGGGTATAAATAGTTAGCTACATGAACAGAAACATTGAAGTCGTTAGCTTAACGCAGGGGTGTCAAACTAAATGTATTCGCGGGCCACATCCCAATTATGGTTGCACTCAAAGGGCCGGTTGTGACTTTAGGACTATATAAATATATAATATATATAAAATAATGTATTATAATACATCATTTCCTGTGCATCGAATTATTATCGGATAGGGTAATAACTTCGTCTGAAAGCAGAAGTCTAGGGCGAATAATTGTAAGTCTCTTCAGTGAGCATGTCACAAAACAAGATGCATTGTGGGACATGTAGGCTACTTTATGGGCACGTAAAGTGGCATGTAACCGTATAATAAACTTATTACATTCTTTGCATGCGGGCCACATTAAATGAAGTCGCGGGCCGGATTTGGCCCCCGGGCCTTGAGTTTGACACCCCTGGCTTAAAGTAAGGGAACAAGTTAAGTTACAAATACATTTCACATAGTTATCTAGGTAGGAGTTCAAACGTAAGAAAAAGTAGAAATAGTTAGCTAACATGAACAGAAACTGCTAAAATACTAAACGGTACAAATAGAAAAGACTAATGGTCGTATTGGGTAGGAGTTAAAACAGTAGCTAACAGAAACAGTTAAAAGTTACAAACAACTAGTTAGCTGAAGTAATGGATGAATGTCTGGGACGTCAAGTTGTAAAGATAACAACATTTTATGAAACTGATAATAGCGATAACTTCCTGACTCAACGTCCATGGAGATGAACACATCTGGACCGTAAGCAGCGGTGTGTGGAAGGCGGCACTTCATCTGCCAGGCTGCGGGCGAATCAGGCGCTCACTCCAAAGCCAGATTACTGCGCCGCGGGTGTGGAGTTTGTATACATGAGGTTTTTGGGGCGCTGCGGTCGTCTTTTCACTGCAAAGCGGACTCCGGCGACGGTCTCCAGTCGAGTGTTTGACCCTCGAACAAAGACCCTCTTCCCACCGACAAAGTGCTGCTCTTACGCTGGAGGAAGAGCGAGAGTCGAAACAAGGAGGGAGTTGAAGAGAAAGAAAGCGAGAGGGGAGAAACGGAGGGGGTTAAGAGACGGACCAGATGTGTCTTTTGTTTAGATTTGAACGGAGCGGAAAGGAAGGGTGTAGGAGTTAGAAGGCGACCTTGCGAGAGAAAGGGAGAGAAAGTGGGAGTGAGTGGAGTTTTTTTGACTGTAATGAAACCAAAGCATTCATCGCCCAAAGCCCTGTATGTGGGGAGGGGGGGGGGGGGAGCGCCCTATACAGTATGTGATTACCTACCAGCAAAACCACATTCATTATCCTAATTGCTACAATGGTCCCGGCGGTTGGGGGCTGCATTGTTAACATTTGTTAGGCTCATTGACTCCAGGATTCATGGTGTCTGTCATTACAGGTCGCTGCGAAGCTCTCCAGGGCCCAGAGACAAGCATCCTCTGAAGTCCTAGCTGCAACGCTTTAGCTTGGAAAGAGCCTTCATTTTTGTTTTACCCATGTTCGTTACAGAGTGATGGAGTGATGACGTATTGTTGTAGGCCGACATTAGTATCCCAAAGGGTCCGTGGACAGAAAGCCAATGGGATGCCTCCATGTGGTTTTGGATAATGTCGGAAAATAATCTCTGTGTCAAACAAACGTTTATGATTTACACATTTAGTTCAGCAGGATCATCTCCACATATTAACACCACTTTATAAGGAAATAGCTAACGTTGGGCTGTAAAGGAACTACAGCACGGTCACATGACTTCACGTCACCACCGCTAAGCTAAAGGTGGCTAATGTTGGGCTATAAAGGAACTACAGCACGGTCACATGACTTCACCTCACCACCGCTAAGCTAAAGGTGGCTAATGTTGGGCTATAAAGGAACTACAGCACGGGCACATGACTTCACGTCACCACCGCTAAGCTAAAGGAGGCTAATGTTGGGCTATGAAGGAACTACAGCACGGTCACATGACTTCACGTCACCACCGCTAAGCTAAAGGAAGCTAATGTTGGGCTATAAAGGAACTACAGCACGGTCACATGACTTCACGTCACCACCGCTAAGCTAAAGGAGGCTAATGTTGGGCGTGAGGACGTTTAGTCGTCTCATTTAGACACTTGTTAGCAACCCCCATTCTTAAATTCACCAGTGGGGTGTTTCCTGATATATTTGACGTCGTAGAACAAAGGTTAAAATCTCCTCAGCTTCTGTTAACCGCAGTCGTTATTTCAGGCTTCTGACTTCAGTGGAATTAGTTCGACTTCAACATATTTTGTACTGTAAATAACGGCAAAGGGAAACCCTGGCTTCCATCAGAGTGCTGTCCCCTGCGAGTTCAATGCATTCACAACAACCCACTGCGCCTCTGTTTGGATTACCATGCATTATCACGAGTGCACACGTCCAGCATGTGTTATGCATTCGGGCCTCGAAAGCAGCAAGACATTAAGCAAAACACAGCCAGAGGGGCCAAGATTTGAAAGATTGAAAGACGAGGCCTTTCCTGCATTTTGCTGCACTAACTCGCCAGGCTTCCAGCAGCTTGTGTCAATATCTCACTGTTTGTTTTTGTGTGTGTGTGTGTGTGTGTGTGTGTGTTCGATGTTTTCAGAGAGTATCGAGCAGATGACTGGTATGACAGTTAGAACATGTGCGGTGGTGAGCTCACAGACTAACAGCTCAATCTGTTTAGTGTCGAGACCAGAATCAGCCCAGTTGGGGAATGTTGCCAGTTGTGATCAACAATATATCCAGCAGTTGTTTGTGAGAGAGCGCCGCACATGGCGGACTTATTTTGCATTTCTTCACAGGAAATGAAGGACTTACATATGTTCTCCTGCCTCTTGTGTACAAACTCTCTGTGTTTCTTTGACCCTCAGTGTGAACACATAATACGGTGGTAGTGGAGATTAAGTATTTCATTAGTGGACCCTGAGCATCATCTCCCGGTTCCCTCTCCAAAAAGCCAATGGGATTTCTCCATGTGATTTTGGATTATTGCAGAAAATAATCTCTGTGTCAAACAAACGTTTATGATGCTTACACGTTTAGTTCAGCAGGATAATCTCCACATGTTAACACCACTTTATAGTTTCTGAAGTAAAAAGCTAGGCTATAAAGGAACTACAGCACGGTCACATGACTTCACGTCACCACCGCTAAGCTAAAGGTGGCTAATGTTGGGCTATAAAGGAACTACAGCACGGTCACATGACTTCACGTCACCACCGCTAAGCTAAAGGCGGCTAATGTTGGGCTATAAAGGAACTACAGCACGGTCACATGACTTCACGTCTCCACCGCTAAGCTAAAGGAGGCTATGTTAGAATTAAACGCTGACTCACTGCCTGGTTTAGGACTCGTTCCTGCCCCTCAGCTTCCCTCTCCTCCTCACAGCCTTGCAGAGTTTATGAAGCCAAACAACACACTCCCTCCTCTCTGTGGCTGAAGTGTGTGTGTGTGGTCTGATTACCCCCCCCCCCCCCCCCTCTCTCTGTGGTGTATCTCTGACCCGGGGAGTATGTAGGGCAGTGGGTAGTGTGAGGGGTGTTGATGAGCGTGATGTGCCAGCGTGAGGCATATGATCTCATCCGTGTCCCCCTCCAATGAGATACAGTTGATCCCCCAATTCTTCCCCTATCCGCACGGCTATTTCTGACCGAGGTGAATACCAGCTTGACTGGAATCCACCGTCAATCTTCCTACTGACACCTGAGTACGTGCTCACACACACACACACACACACACACACACACACACACACACACACACACACACACACAGCTCGTACCTATCAACATATGCATCAATGCACAGCAAGTGTTGCGTATTGATCCTCTTCACGCGAGGGCTTCCCTTCACACTTCAGCCTCGTGGAACAGGAGTACACACTTCCAAGTAACTCAGGGCGGTTTGCTGATTTACTTTGGCTTCCTGCGCTGGCCCACAAAGCAGGAAGTAGCGGAGAGAGAACCCCAACAAGAAAAGAGGACATTTTAATGTATAGCCCAACATTAGCCGCCTTTAGCTTAGCGCAGGTGAAGTGAAGGCATGCTTCGGGGTGGGGACGCTTCTAAGAGTCGCATGATGCATATGGGAGTCTAGTTTATAAGGGCGGTGGTGGCGAAGTCGATAGGGACTTGGCTTGGCAGCTGGAAGGTCACCAGTTCAAGTCCCGGCGAGACCAAGTGCTACCGAGGTGTCCCTGAGCAAGGCACCGTTCCCTACTAAAACAATTACAAACTAAAAGATTTTTAAAGCACTTAAACATGTGTGTGTGGCGTCTAATGGATCTGTCGATTCACTTTGAGTGTGTGTGTGTGTGTGTGTGTCCACAGGGACTGAGGTTAATGGGGGTTAACACAATCATAGAAACTGGAAGAAATAGCGTGTTTATTGTTTTCTGAGCGGGTTGCGTCTCTCTGTGACCGCGACGACAGCTCAGACTCCGGCTCAAAGCAGGGGCTTCTGGGGGGCCCTGGAGCGTGCCGAGAGGTCAGAGGTTACAACAACTGGGCCTCCCTGGACCTCCCCCTTTACCCCCTTAAACACCCACACACACACACACACACACACACACACACACACACACACACACACACACACACACACACACACACACACACACACACACACACACACACACACACACCCCCCTCCTGTGTTCATGTCAGGTCCACAGATCACTTCCAGATCCCCCTGTGGACAACTTAACTCCTGAAACCCTCCCTCCTTCTCTTCAAAGACACGCGTATCTTCACACACACACACACACACACACACACACACACACACACACACACACACACACATATCATGAATAGGCCATTGTGTTTTTTTCTCGGGGTTTAACCAACAAGTGTTAACAAAATGCATGTGTTGCATTGTGTGTGTGTGTGTGTGTGTGTGTGTGTGTGTGTGTGTGTGTGTGTGTGTGTGTGTGTGTGTGTGTGTGTGTGTGTGTGTGTGTGTGTGTGTGTGTGTGTGTGTGTGTGTGGTGTGTGTGTGTGTGTGTGTGTGTGTGTGTGTGTGTGTGTGTGTGTGTGTGTGTGTGTGTGTGTTTTGTTCCCCTCGTAGAATCTGTTGAATCAGCGAGGTGTGAAATTGTCCGCTTCACCTGTTAGAAAGTGACTGCAGATTGTAGACCTGTAAGAAGTAGAACAGCTTAAGAGTAGTGGACTTCATTAAATTAAAAAAAAAAAAATTGCGCAGGTAAAGTGAAAGCAGAAGGATAAATAATATATTTATATTAGCATAAGAAGTTCAAGTAAGAATGTGCTAAAATTAAATAAAGATTTATATATTTTATTTAAAAAGAATAAATATATATAACATAAGGTGTCAACGTCAAAAAATAAAATAAAAATGAAAATATTTCTTTTTATATATAGAAACCAAAACATCCAAATAAAATAAAGTCAAATCTCTTCTTCTTGAGATCCATATCTGGGTTTCTCCCAGCAGCTTATCACCCTCCGACCCCCCCCCCCCCCTCTCAGTTTAACATCTGTTTCCACTGAGGCCCAGGAAAGAGGGGGGGGTGTGTCGAACTCTTAAAATTAATTAGCGCATTACCAAACGCTCGAGTTAGTAGATTTCCCCCTCCTCCTCCAGCTCCAGGTTTTTCTCGGGGTCTCGGGGGGCCGGTTTATCACCCCATACCCAATTAGAGCAGGAAGTGAGGTCACGACCCCCCCGTCAGGCCTCATCAGCTCCCGTGTCACCTGACGGGGGCCGTGACACCACAAGAGAGGGGGAGAGTTAATTTATTCATTTCCTCTTTTACTTAATCTGTTAACCTCTTACTTTAAGGGGGGTTAAAGAACTAAAACCACGCTGTAAGAATAACGTGGTTACAAGTGAACGTCCTTGACATGTATTAATGTGTAAGAATCAGTCAAATGTAGTCACTTAAGCTTAAAGATAAATATAGAGTATTAAATGTTAACGTGTAAGTCTTAAATGGAGATAAAACAAAAACACGAAAATCTAAATTGCTCAAAAGTACGTAAAACAAATCCTTGCATTTTAGTAGATGCCAATTATCCCTAGTCTGAGGGGAAGTACTAACCACGCTGTAAACATACTTAATAAGTTACTTAATGAGTACGAATCAGCCAAGTGTAGTCAGAGTATTAAATGTTAAAGTGCAGAAAGTCTTACATGGAGATAAAAACAGCCAGAAAAGCGAAAAAGTACATTAAAAAAATACTTGAATTGTAGACGATGCCAGTTCAATCTTTTCTCTCATTTGTCGTTAAGCTGTTTCGTTATAAACTGTTGGCTAATTTAATTCACAACTAAATATCATGTTTTTTTATCCCTTAATTTCATGGAGTAACAAAAGCTTAAAAATACATGTTGCTAATTCCTTACACACTTAAAGGTGGGGTAGGTACTTCAGTTCAGACACACTTGTTGTTATATTCCATGGAATGCTCTCAACATCCGATAGCGATGAATATCTGAAGTGCTTTGACAATAAATCCATAAACAAATATCACCTCTGGAAGCCGTGGCGCTGTAAAAAGCTCGACCAATCATCTGAGCCGGCTAAAGTAACTGGATGGCCTACCTGCCTGTCAGCCTTCCATCGGGGCACACACTCACCTCGTGCCCTCATTGGTCATGTGCGCGTTCGTGTGTGTTGGGGGAGGGGCTCTGTGAGGAAGTGGCAGATTTTCTCCGGTTGTGTATTTTCAAATTCTAGCGATCTCGAGTCGGTTTCTCCATTCTTACATACCCCACCTTAAATGTGTATATAATATCCTGCTTATATTTAGTTTACTGTAAACTGGTATTTCAACGTGTATATGTTCTACTTTATTAATGCTGTTTTATTTCTTTTTTGAGATGTTTACATTTTAGAATTTATTTCTACTCTTTTAATTTCTACTTATCTTGTTTTTTATGCTGCTGCAACGCAAACATTTCCCAAATTGGGATCGATAAAGGACATCTAATCTTATTATCATAATTGTAGTGGAGTATTAGAACATAATCAAGTAAAGTACCTCAAGTTGCACTTAAAGTAAATAATTGGATTTCACAATAAACTAAATATCATGTTTTTTTTAACCTAGGGTTACCAGACGTCCCCGTTTGTATTGGCCTGTCCCCGGTTGAAACTGTCCCCGGAAATGTCCCCGTTTTTTAATATACGTTAAAAACACATAGCAAGGTGAAACAAAACGTTTCATGTCAGGAAACAGACTGCGTCGAGCCAGCCCGCACGTTGTATTGCGGTGTGTGAATATCCCATGCATTGCCTGTCAGCCTTCCATCGGGGCACAAACTTATCTCGTGCCCTCATTGGTCATGTGCGCGTTCGTGTGTGTTGGGGGAGGGGCTCTGTGAGGAAGTGGCAGATTTTCTCCGGTTGTGTATTTTCAAATTCTAGCGATCTCGAGCCGGTTTCTCAAACTTACCTACCCCACCTTTAAGTTTAAAGATAAATATAGTTTAGTAAAAAAACAAGCATTATGTTGCTTTGAATTGTAGTGGCAGGGTATAGGAAAATACTCAGGTAAAGTACAAGTACCTCAAGCTGCACTTAATCACAGTACATGAGTAAATGTGTGGAAGCAATTTGATTTCCAATATATTTACGTAAGTGTTGTGCACTTCTTTAGTCTTAAAAAAACAACATAAATATATAAATTACACTTTCAGTTTGCACGATAATGCAGAGATGATTTTGAAGCCATGATGCTAACAAAGTCTCTTTCTCTTTCTCCTCCATGTTTCTGCTGCTGCTGCTGCCGTCTCAACTGAAGGTAAGACCACTAAAGTGTTTCCAAATCCCTGTCTCCTCCTGTTCTCTGCAACATCTTCTACTTCTGGTCGTTTTAAAGAAGACGCCCTACTCCTTTCTCATCTGTCTCTTCTACCATTTTCCCGCCTTTTCCCCACGTCACTACAGAGACAGACCTGAGCATTCAGCACATTATCGCTATGACTTCTGTTTGTATTGGTCCATATTTTATCCATATTAACGTCTAATTTCACCATATTTAAAATCGTACATTGTTTGCTAGCATCAATGTTAGAAGGCTAACAATTTTCTTTTTGTGCTGCCTTTGTCGGCACCTTGCTTCCTTTCTTTGCAGTACAACCACTAACCAAAAACTCCTCAAAATACCTTTAAATCATAGCAATAATACCATTGCCAAGTGCTGATATTGTAGTAGTGATAAAACATCAACACTCAATACGTTTAGCAGAATAGATGAGTGCAGGAATATCATTTTTTTCCCTGTATTGGACCCTGAAGTTAGCATCTCCCTGGTTCCCTCCAAGCTAATGTTGGGCTATAAAGGAACTACAGCCCGGTCACATGACTTCACGTCATCACCGCTAAGCTAAAGGCGGCTAATGTTGGGCTATAAAGGAACTGCAGCACGGTCACATGACTTCACGTCACCACCGCTAAGCTAAAGGCAGCTAATGTTGGGCTATAAAGGAACTACAGCACGGTCACATGACTTCACGTCTCCACCGCTAAGCTAAAGGTGGCTAATGTTGGGCTATAAAGGAACTACAGCACGGTCACATGACTTCACGTCACCACCGCTAAGCTAAAGGAGGCTAATGTTGGGCTATAAAGGAACTACAGCATGGTCACATGACTTCACTTCACCACCGCTAAGCTAAAGGTGGCTAACGTTGGGCGTGATGGCGTTTAGTCGTCTCATTTAGACACTTGTTAGCAACCTCAGTTTTTTAATTCACCAGTTGGGTATTTTTATTGATGTATTTCATGTCGTAAAATACAAATCTCTTCAGCTCGTGTTAACCACAGACCTTATTCCAGGCTAACAACCAACACACATTCAGAAAACCTTTGTAGCGCTAACGGGACATGCTCACCTTTGACCTTTAGGACTCATTCCTGCACCGCTCGCTGAAATAACGGTGCGTGCTCGAGCTCCACGCGTGTACTTTTAATTAGGCGTATTTAATAAATGTAACAGAGTTAATGACTGCGAGTTAATTCAGAACGGTTTCGTGATATTTTGGATCGGAGCCCTCCTTTTGTCCCGCTTCCTGTAACGAGGCTCCACTCCTCCTCTCCTTCTGTCTCCACTGCAACACCTTCATTTGTCTCCAGACTAACTCTTCCTCGCCCTCTCCTCCCCCTTTTTCTGCATCTCAATCCTTCACTTTCCCCCCTTTCCTTGCTTCCTCCTCCTCCTCCTCCTCTTCTGTTTACTTCCATCGTTCCTCCAGATGGTTCGTGTTAAAACTCTCCGTTTGACAGCCTCTTTTCCCCCTCCTCGTTGATATTATTTTAACGTGGCTCAGACCTGGAGGAACACAGGCGAAGGACAAGCGGGGGTAAAAGGAAATTGCAAATATGAAACCCCCGATGTATTAGAAGCAGTTGCTCCGTCATCGCGGGCCCTTTCTGCGTACTGTACTTTTTTTAAACAAATAAAGGCGCATATAATGTAATATTGATTTAAATCACATCTGTTGGGGTGATTTCTTCCTCCCCCTCTCCCTCTGCTCCACCGCTCTTGGACGGAGAAGAGGTCCGGGCTGCCAGAAATAATTGCTTGTTTGCTGGTATTTACTTGAAATCTGTCGGAGACGGAGAGAGGGAAAGAGTTAGAGGGGGAGAGTCGATGCACAGATCTTTATCTCACGGTGTGTGTGTGTGTGTGTGTGTGTGTGTGTGTGTGTGTGTGTGTGTGTGTGTGTGTGTGTGTGTGTGTGTGTGTGTGTGTGTGTGTGTGTGTGTGTGTGTGTGTGTGTGTGTGTGTGTGTTGTGTGTGTGTGTGTGTGTGTGTGGGCTGCTCGATTATGGCAAAAATCAGAATCTCGATTATTTGGGTCAATGATTGATATCACAATTATTACAAACGATTATCCGTTTACTTTGAAAACATCAATTTATTGGAGAAAAAAAAAAGTGAACAGTTGATTACCCTGCACTTTATAATTCAACAGAAGAAGAAAAATCATTTAAAAAAAAAAAAAAGTAATAATAAAGAAATAATCGTTTTATTTCGATTACGTTGTTTTTGGAATCGTTGCACGCCATAATCGTAATTGCTATTAAAATACGATTAATTGAGCTGTGTGTGTGTGTGTGTGTGTGTGTGTGTGTGTGTGTGTGTGTGTGTGTGTGTGTGTGTGTGTGTGTGTGTGTGTGTGTGTGTGTGTGTGTGTGTGTGTGTGTGTGTGTGTGTGTGTGTGTGTGTGTGTGTGTGTGTGTGTGTGTGTGTTGCTTTCAAGTACCATCGTACTAAAGTGGGACATTTCAGAACAATACAACCTCGCTCGGAGCAATCTTAGAAAGTTGTATCGGAGTGAAGTCAAACGGACGTAAAAGAGCAAGACGTTGGACCTTGAGCGTATTTCCATGTGTTGGTGCACAAACACATTTCAATTATTCACTGGTTCACTTGCAGTAAAACGGAACGACTCCACTCTCACCCCAGTGGGCTAATTATGTAGCGAGAGCTAGGAGTCCGTTAGCCTACTTTTAGCTTAGCATCGGCTAACCTGAGTCTGTCCAAAAGTTATAAATGGCCGTTTCTCAATCTCGAGGATACTACGTCATCAAGTGGCGCAGCAGGACCGTTCCAATGTCCAGCATACTTGGAATTCCACGAGGCCGCGTCCTTGGTTTGGGGGAAATGTAAAGGCTGCACACGGGTAGACTTCGTGTCCTTAAAATCCCCCACAATGCTTTGCGCACGGGCCAATTTCAAAAACCCTTGTGCAGAATGGCTGAACCGACGCAGCACACATTTAAATGTGAGTATAGTGGCGTAGAACACGTGTTGGTAAATATGTTACTTTGTTACATTTGTTTTCACCAAAAATGTGTTCCTGAAAGGAAAGCAAGTTCATAATCAGATAGACATCGTGAGGTATTTATTTTCGGTACAGTTTATGTTGAAACCGTTAGAGAGAGTGGCACACTTGTTAGCCTGTTCCATTCTTCTTCATTTTCCGAAGCCGTGGCTTGGGAGTATACTTGCTTCGTTTCTGAAGGAAGTGACTTGGAAGTACGCGACTACCAAGCCAGCATCCTCGAGATTGAGAAACGGCCTCTCTCTGTAGTGTTAATATGTGAGCTTTAAATGGGTTGGACGGCAACTCTGAACAGCGCCAGGCTAGCTTCATGCTAAGCTAGCTTCATGCTAAGCTAGCTTCATGCTAAGCTAGCTTCATGCTAAGCTAACTTCATGCTAAGCTAGCCGTTAGTAGTTTTGCAAATGTGGATCTATTCGTTTTAAACCCATCTCTTTTAAATTGGTAGATGACGCTCTGAACCGTTATCACCCCATTGCTTTTAATGTAACTATAAATCGACAGCGATCATCGATCTCTAATGACGGGGTGTAATTGTTGGCCTGACTGACCTTCCTAATATTGCATTTGTATTCACCGCCAGTCACATGACATTAGCCGCGTTCACACCGCAGGACTTTCCCTGGTACTTTAGTTCTTTAGTTCCGTTAGTACCAATAATGTCGCGTTCACACCGCCGGGACTACTCAGTGCCGGGAACTCTTTTGGAACTCTTTTGGTACTTTGTAGTCCCTGCTAGAGAGGTGGTACGAACCTGGTGACAAAAGAGTGCCAATTTCTATTCTATTCCTATTGGCTGGGCGAATTGCAAACCACGCCCCGTTAGACTCTGAATTTGTTTTGTTAGGCAGCCATTTTTTCCCTCGCTACAAAACCACAGCCACACCTGAGCAGTTCTGACCACACGTACTGCAGCACCGGAGCGGTGGGATGATGAGGAAGTGTCGGCGCTTCTGGCAATTTACTCCAAGGACGGGATGCAGCAGCTTCTACAGAAAGCAGTTCCCAACTCCAAATGTTTTGAGCGATGTTCGCTACTTGAGCTGGGACTCGTGCACAGTGCACACGGATGCCGGGTACAAATAAAGAAACTCAGGCAGGACTATAAAAAAATTAAAGACCACAATAATAAGAGTGGTAACGATTTTCTATTGTTATTATATATATATATTGCCACTGTTTTTTAATACTGACGCCTAACTTGCACTAAGGCGTGTCTGCTGCTATATATATTGACTTCAATGTCCATGCATACGACACACTGGAACAGCGTGATGCCGTTATTGTTCTGTCTTGACTGTGCAATGAAACAAACAAACTGGCGAAGCTTTATTTATTGTGTCCCACCCCAAATGTGCAGAATAGAAGAATGTGAGAGCAGACAGGTGTCGGTGGTTGGATTGATCAGAAACACAAGTCTTACACACATACACACGTCATTTGTTTTAGATAAAGAAGGGAAACACACCAAACAAGGGTTGATGTCCTTTTCCAAGATCAGCCTGAGGGGGCGATATATAATAAATACATAAAGATAAAGTCCATTGTTATAATGGGGTATTCTATTTGTAAATTACCCTTATGAACTCCATCATGTCTGAGGTCGGAAAGTAAACAAACGCCTCATACAGCGGGTGGGCTTTATACCCCCCCCCCCCCCGTGTAGTTCTTCTTCTCTCGTTTTTTTGTTGTACTCGCCGTGAAGTGGTTTTGCGGCCTGCCAGTAAACCCAGAGAAGAAGAAGACGAAGTGACGTCAGCGTAATCGTGCCTCAGGGAAAGTACTGCGGTGTGAATGCGATTGGCACTAGCCCCCTGGCGGATTCAGTGCCGTGGTGCTTTAGTGGTGCTTTAGTGGCACTTTGGTGCCGGCTCCAAAGTGCCACAAGTCCTGCGGTGTGAAAGCGGCTCATGATTCAGGGATTGGTTGTTTTCATGTGTATCAGTTTGCTTTGTGTCTTCTTATTTGGTTGGGAGGCCTCACTCTGTCTCCTCTTCTTCGTCTCCTCTTCTTCGTCTCCTCCTCTTCATCTCCTCCTCTTCGTCACCCCCCCTCGTCCTGCTCCCTTTCCCTCCCTGAAGAACCACAAACAATACATCCTCTGTTACTCTCTAACCTCCTCACGTGTCCTCCCTCCTCCCTCCTTCAGTCTCTCCCTCCCTCCTTCAGTCTCTCCCTCCCTCCCTCAGTCTCTCCCTCCCTCCCTCCTTCAGTCTCTCCCTCCCTCCTTCAGTCTCTCCCTCCCGCCCTCCTTCAGTCTCTCCCTCCCTCCCTCCTTCAGTCTCTCCCTCCCTCCTTCAGTCTCTCCCTCCCGCCCTCCTTCAGTCTCTCCCTCCCTCCTTCAGTCTCTCCCTCCCTCCTTCAGTCTCTCCCTCCCTCCCTCCTTCAGTCTCCCCCTCCCTCCCTCCTTCAGTCTCTCCCTCCCTCCTTCAGTCTCTCCCTCCCTCCCTCCTTCAGTCTCCCCCTCCCTCCCTCCTTCAGTCTCTCCCTCCCCTCCTTTCCTCTCATAAGTCTTCGGGGTCTGGTCCTCATCTCTCCGGGTGTTTTGGGACTTGTTTGTGGGCTGGGAGCAGACAGTAGAACAAAGACAAACACTCCGTCAGGCCACCGTTAACTCCCACTTACAGCCAGTGACGGCGGTGATTATTGTGGTGTGTGTGTGTGTGTGTGTGTGTGTGTGTGTGTCATAGTCATCTAACTCTATCCATCATAGTTAGGGTTAGCAATAAGAGTACATTTGCCCTTAACTGCAATTTAAACGTACTTTTACTTAACTCTTTCACCTCCACTACCATTCAATACAACATATTGGATTTGTGATTGACCTCGAGTTCTCTTCTGGCGTGAGTAACTATCCAAACTAAAATGTTTGCATAAGAGAACCACAAGAGTAATAACGTGTTAAAATGAGACGTTTGGTTATAAAGTAAAGGTTTTTGGATATAAGTGAGATTCAGTGTTTTGCTGCATGTGGTACTTTTACAACTAATACTTTGACCATGTTTTGCTCGTAAGTAACATTTTCAATTCAGCATTTTCCCAGTGTTAGCATTAAGGATATGAATACCCGAGAATCAAAGCGTGAGATACCGATATTTAAATTAAGGGGTCGTGGGTTTGACCGGCCGGCTGGCAGACTCTCTGGAAGTGGAGGGTTTTATCTGATGGCCTTCGCAGGTACATTAGATTGGAGTACAGTGCAGAGAGAACAGTTAATTCTCCGGATTAACATCATCGCGCTTCCTCAGACCACTAAACAGATTTTCCATTTGGAAGATTTCATAACGCAGAATATCAAGGTCCACGGCTGTTCCACAACAAGACGGCATTTACTTTTAGTTTCCAAAGCACCCATGAAGGCCACGTTACTGTTGTCTCTTGATTTATTTTATTAGATTGACTCGTGTTGTGAAGAACAGACATAATGCACTCTGAGCAGACAGAACAAAGCAGGGTTAAAGACTACAGGAACGAGTCAGCACTTTAGCACTTCCTGTCCCCTGGTCTGGAGGTCAATGGTTTTCTGAATGGGCTTTTGGTTGTTAGTCTGAAATCTGTGGCTAACACAAGCTGAAGAGATTTAAAGTTGTAGTTCCTTTATAGCCCAACATTAGCCTCCTTTAGCTTAGCGGTGGTGACGTGAAGTCATGTGACCGAGCTGTAGTTCCTTTATAGCCCAACATTAGCCTCCTTTAGCTTAGCGGTGGTGACGTGAAGTCATGTGACCGTGCTGTAGTTCCTTTATAGCCCAACATTAGCCTCCTTTAGCTTAGCGGTGGTGACGTGAAGTCATGTGACCGAGCTGTAGTTCCTTTATAGCCCAACATTAGCCTCCTTTAGCTTAGCGGTGGTGACGTGAAGTCATGTGACCGTGCTGTAGTTCCTTTATAGCCCAACATTAGCCTCCTTTAGCTTAGCGGTGGTGACGTGAAGTCATGTGACCGAGCTGTAGTTCCTTTATAGCCCAACATTAGCCTCCTTTAGCTTAGCGGTGGTGACGTGAAGTCATGTGACCGTGCTGTAGTTCCTTTATAGCCCAACATTAGCCTCCTTTAGCTTAGCGGTGGTGACGTGAAGTCATGTGACCGTGCTGTAGTTCCTTTATAGCCCAACATTAGCCACCTTTAGCTTAGCGGTGGTGACGTGAAGTCATGTGACCGTGCTGTAGTTCCTTTATAGCCCAACATTAGCCTCTTTTAGCTTAGCGGTGGTGACGTGAAGTCATGTGACCGTGCTGTAGTTCCTCTATAGCCCAACATTAGCCTCCTTTAGCTTAGCGGTGGTGACGTGAAGTCATGTGACCGAGCTGTAGTTCCTTTATAGCCCAACATTAGCCTCCTTTAGCTTAGCGGTGGTGACGTGAAGTCATGTGACCGAGCTGTAGTTCCTTTATAGCCCAACATTAGCCTCCTTTAGCTTAGCGGTGGTGACGTGAAGTCATGTGACCGTGCTGTAGTTCCTTTATAGCCCAACATTAGCCTCCTTTAGCTTAGCGGTGGTGACGTGAAGTCATGTGACCGTGCTGTAGTTCCTTTATAGCCCAACATTAGCCACCTTTAGCTTAGCGGTGGTGACGTGAAGTCATGTGACCGTGCTGTAGTTCCTTTATAGCCCAACATTAGCCTCCTTTAGCTTAGCGGTGGTGACGTGAAGTCATGTGACCGTGCTGTAGTTCCTTTATAGCCCAACATTAGCCACCTTTAGCTTAGCGGTGGTGACGTGAAGTCATGTGACCGTGCTGTAGTTCCTTTATAGCCCAACATTAGCCACCTTTAGCTTAGCGGTGGTCATGTGACCTTGCTGTAGTTCCTTTATAGCCCAACATTAGCCTCATTTAGCTTAGCGGTGGTGACGTGAAGTCATGTGACCCTGCTGTAGTTCCTTTAGAGCCCAACATTAGCCACCTTTAGCTTAGCGGTGGTGACGTGAAGTCATGTGACCTTGCTGTAGTTCCTTTATAGCCCAACATTAGCCTCATTTAGCTTAGCGGTGGTGACGTGAAGTCATGTGACCCTGCTGTAGTTCCTTTAGAGCCCAACATTAGCCACCTTTAGCTTAGCGGTGGTGACGTGAAGTCATGTGACCGTGCTGTAGTTCCTTCATAGCCCAACATTAGCTTTTGTAACAATCTCCAGGAGTTCTGGCCTCTGGGCTGCACATCCTCTTTGTTTTACTATCCTCAGTTGCCATCCCTCGTTCTGTTTTCCCTTCTCCTTTTGCAGCACACACACACACACGCACACACACACACACACACACACACACACACACACACACACATAATAGTCATAATAGCAGGGTGAGAGTGCAGGCCGACCGCTGGACAGTGTTTGTACAGAACGCTAGCACATGTCAAACTCGGCTTATTGAACTTAGACCGCAGCCTGAAACTGGAAAAAGCTCAGAGCTGAAGAGGAGAAGCACACACACACACACACACACACACACACACACACACACACACACACACACACACACACACACACACACACACACACACACACACACACGTATGCACAGACATATACAGTGTGTCCATATGCGTACGTACATATGCACGCACACACTGTAGGGGTTACTGGGTGCATTCACCAGAAGAGTTACCTCACTCGAGCCTTGAGAGGCTGCAGGCAGAATGAAAAGCAGACCGAGTTGGGTTTTCGTGCAGAAAGACAGAACGTCACACGAGAGGTTCTTCTGGCGAATTTACATTTTCATGTAAGCTGATCGGCGCGCTGACGGTCGGCTTTCATCTCGTGTACTGTACACCGATGACCTCACACACTTTGTACACACTATTAAACATTGTTATATACATTAAACGCACATTCTGCAAGTGTGCGTGTGTGTGTGTCCGCTGTCGGTTTATTCATGACTTACAGCTTGCGATGTGTGTGTTAGAAGCAGTTTGTGGCAGTAATGCATTGCCTAGTGTTGTGCTAACTATATTCAATAATCGAGCGGTGCAGGAATGTGTCTTTTCAGCACTTCCTGTTCCCTTTTACATCACGTTGCATTTAGCTGAGACTTTTATCCAAAGCGACTTACAATAAGTGCGTTCGACCAGGAAGACACAACCTTGAAGAAAACAGAATCATAAAGTACATCAGGTTTCATAGAGCCAAGTATTTCAAGTGCTACTCAACTGGCTTTAGAGGAGCCAGTCCTTTGTTAGTGTATAAGTGCTTTGTTAGCAGTTCTATCCTCGAGGTGGAGTCGAAGGAGATGAGTCTTCAGTCTGGAAGGTGTGTGAGCTATCTGCCGTCCTGATGTCAATGGGAGCTCATTCCACCATCTTGGAGCCAGGACAGCAAACCCACGTGTTTCTGCTGATGGAACTTGGGTCCCCCTCGCAGCGAGGGTGCAGCGAGGGTGCAGCGAGTCGTTTGGCTGATGCAGAGCGGAGTGCACGTGCTGGGGTGTACGGTTTAACCATGTCCTGGATGTAGGAAGGGCCAGATCCATTCGCAGCATGGTACGCAAGCACCAGGGTCTTGAAGTGGATTCTAGCAGTTACCGGAAGCCAGTGGAGGGAGCGGAGGAGCGGCGTGGTGTGGGAGAATTTAGGAAGGTGGGTCGGATGGCACATGCAGGTAGACCAGCCAGGAGGGAAGTGCAGTAGTCTAGGCGTGAGATGAGGAGAGCCTGGACCAGAACCTGTGTGGCTTTCTGGGTCAACTGGGGACCTTTTTCTGGAAGGTTCTGTCTTCTTCTGCTGTTCCCTTTAGTGTTTACTTCCTGTCTGTCTTCTTCTGCTGTTCCTTTTAGTGTTTACTTCCTGTCTGTCTCCTTCTGCTGTTCCCTTTAGTGTTTACTTCCTGTCTGTCTCCTTCTGCTGTTCCCTTTAGTGTTTACTTCCTGTCTGTCTTCTTCTGCTGTTCCCTTTAGTGTTTACTTCCTGTCTGTCTTCTTCTGCTGTTCCCTTTAGTGTTTACTTCCTGTCTGTCTTCTTTCTGCGGATTGATATGACCGAACATATCCTCCTTAGCAACGGTCTGTTATCCTTAGCAACAGTCTGTTAGCGACACATAACAACCTCTGGAATGTCCAAATTGACCAATCAGATTCAAGTATGTAATAAGTCTCGTGAAAGCCATCTCTCCCAGCACTATACAGTGTCTTCAAGGCCCTTATATGATGCTTAGGGGGACCCTCGGGGCCCCGCTGTGGGTGAAATTAGCCCCAGATAATCATCTGCAGCCTGTTTTACAGCCCGTCTCCCCAGAAGAGAGGGAACGCCTTGCCTCACTGACCCCTTTGCTCCTAATCTATGGAGCTGTAATGGATGGCTTCTCAAATTAGTGCCTCAAATTCATGTAACGTAAATAATCCTGAGGGTGTGGAGGGGAGGGAACGCAGCTGGGAACGACTTCTCCCATTAAGACGAAACGGAGAGAAAAAGTCTGTTCTGTCGGATGATAGATCGGGAAAAACACTTTCTCTTTTTAAATCTACCTCTTCTCAATCTCCCCGCTCCGCACGTCGTCATTGTGTCTTAGATCTGCCTTTCCGCCTGGTTTGGTCTGAAAGGTGATAGATGAAAAGAGGCGCTCTGCAGATGAAAGGAAGAATCAACACATGCTGCACTCCCCCTTAGAGAAGCATAGTGATGCAACACACACACACACACACACACACACCATAACGACCTAGAGATATGTGGCCCGTGGGAGGCGAGGTACGAGATGAATGCTGGCACATATGTTGAGGAGAAACGCAGGACATAATTCTTCTGTTCATTCAGCGAGTCGTGTAGCACGGATCTGTGTGAGCGGATTACACAAAGGTCTGAAGTACATGTCCTGCACTCGGTCGCAACTTTGAGTTTTTACCATTTTTATAATAATTTTTACACACTCACACACACACACACACACACACACACACACACACACACACACACACACACACACACACACACACACACACACACACACACACACCCTGTCCTGATTCTGTGGGGCCTGCAGCAGGAAATGTGTGAGCCATGAAGGCATGTGTTTATACTGGACCAGGGCGGACTGGGGGGAAAGTGGCCCGGGGATTAATTGACAGACAGGCCCACTTAATGCGCGGCATGTATCGGCCGGCCGGCGGCGAAAGTATGTACTTAACAGAAAACCCTGCATTTATGTTATTTTAGACCATTATTCATAAAGTCGTCACATCACCTGAGCAGCCCTCGAGTTGCCAGAGTTAACAGATCATCGATGCAATAACATGTGGACCCAATTTGCCTGACTGGACACATGGAATAAAGCATGGGCGTAGGAAGCATCCTCAATGTGGGTGAGACAATTTAACAGGGGGTGTGGGCAGGTGGTGGACCTCGCCTCCTCTAGGGGGGTCCGGGGGCATGCTCCCCTGGGAAGATTTTTTTTTTAAATGTGGAAGTTAAATGCGTCAATCCGGTGCACTTTGAGAGCGAAGTTAGGGATCTATGGATACATCTCTCAACACCCAGATGAAACAGAACTGTAAACTGATTTACTTTTTCTTTCAACATGTATTTGACAGCAAGTGGAGGCAAAAGCGACTGCACCCAAAACCATCAACCTGCTAGCCAGCCTGAACCCAGTGACAGAATGTGGGCGACGCGTTCGCACCTCCCCCTTTTCTATCCTACGGGTGCAGCCACTCCCCCTGAACCCTGTTTCAGATCAGGACTCTGACCCCCATTAGATTTAGATATTGCACCCGTCCATATCGCAATTTTGATATCGTTTTGTGCAGCCCTACTTTTGGGTATTAGTGTTTTCATAAACCCAGTGAAACAAAGACGGCCTGTAGTCCTGCTGCTACCGGCTCGCTGTTCGATTCGATTATCTACGGGAAGCTGCTGGTGGAGATGGTTTAGTTTATTCGTTGATAGTGTCGTGGACAGTCCCCACTGATCAACTCACTAAAAACAGCTTTAGCCAACATTGCTAATGTCCAGCTGTTGTCCCCGTCCGGATGATAACAGACACCTTTTTAAAATCACAACATATCAACAGCATTAGTTAGAACGAAAGAATGAAAGTAGACGGAGGAGAAAGGATCAACGAGAACAATAACATACAAACAACTCACGTTACTAGATACATATAGCAATCACAATCATAACAGAAACCAGGGTCCATGATCCCAACATGCAACACACTTTTCAATTTACACACGGCATCTATTGCACGTCTGTCCGTCCTGGAGAGGGATCCCTCCTCTGCTGCTCTCCCTGAGGTTTCTCCATGTTCCCTTTAAACTGGGGTTTCTTCGGAAGTTTTTCCTTGTACGATGTGAGGGTCTAAGGACAGAGGGTCTGAGGACAGAGGGTCTAAGGGCAGAGGGTCTGAGGACAGAGGGTCTGAGGACAGAGGGTCTGAGGACAGAGGGTCTGAGGACAGAGGGTCTAAGGACAGAGGGTCTGAGGACAGAGGGTCTGAGGACAGAGGGTCTGAGGACAGAGGGTCTAAGGACAGAGGGTCTAAGGACAGAGGGTCTGAGGACAGAGGGTCTAAGGACAGAGGGTGTCGTATTGTCATACTGATATTCTGTATAAACTGTGAAGACCACTGAGACAAATGTAACATTTGTGATATTGGGCTATAAATAAACATTGATTGATTGATTGATTGATTGATTGAACACACACACCATGTCCAACACAGACGAGTGTGTGCAGGTGTAGTTCTCAGTGAACCGTCTTAATGATGGACCAGGGTGTTAGAAAAATATCACTGCTTCAATCTCAGGATGTGTTTATGATCCTCTCCAGAACGGAAGTAGTCGGAAAAAAAATGCGTTGGTATTTTTCTCAAAATCTAAAAATGCACTTTTTTTAAAAAATGTTGACTTTTTCTAAAAATGTTGACTTTTTCTAAAAAATCTGACTTTTTTTGACTTTTTCTCAAAAATCTGACTTTTTCTCAAAAATCTGACTTTTTTTCTACAAAAATCTGACTTTCTCGAACATCTCAAATCTTACTTTTTCTCAAAATCTAAAAATGCACTTTTTCTCAAGATTCTGACTTTTTCTTAGAATTCTGTATTTTTCTCTAAAATCAAAAAATTCTGACTTTTTCTCTAAAATCTGACTTTTTTTTAACTTTTTCTCAAAAATCTCAAAATTATTACTTTTTTTCTACAAAAATCTGACTTTCTCAAACTTTCTCTTTCTCAAACTTTCTCAAAAAAAATCTTACTTTTTCTCAAAATCTAAAAATGCACTTTTTCTCAAGATTCTGACTTTTTCTTAGAATTCTGTATTACTGTATACTCAAAAATCTGTATATTTCTCAAAAATCAAAAAATTCTGACTTTTTCTCAAAAATCTCAAAATTATGACTTTTTTCTACAAAAATCTGACTTTTTCTGAATACTTAAATGTTAATAATCTCTGGTCCCCGGCTTGAGCTTCAGCCTCAGGATCCATGTGTCTGTGATCCTCTCCAGAAGGGAAGGAGTCATCACATACAGAGACTAGTTCCTGAGCAGTGTCCTTCACATGCTGATATCCAAGAGAGGGAGTCACACAGTCACAAGATGGAGGGATAGAAAGCAGCAATGTGTACTTCAGATTAGCTCCACGTCAGAAAGCAGTATTCAATGTGTACTTCAGATTAGCTCCACGTCAGAAATGAGCATGCTTGTCATATGTCTATCTCCATAGAGGCAGCCTCTCACACATCCTGTCATGTTCACAGCTACAGTTGGGACACCTTCGTTACTCTCATGTTGGAGGAGGACATTCAGTGTTTTCCGAACGCAGGGCGATCCAGAGAGATACAGGCTCAGCGAGGCTAAGTCCCAGAGCGCGTGAGGATCCCAGTGATTGAATGATGGAGCGCTTAGTATTTGAGCCTTCGGACAGCCCTAACAACTTAATCCTCCATCGCTAACCCCCCCCCACACATCCCCTCGCTAACTCCAGATCTGCAGCATATTTAGAGGACAGGGCTTAAGTGGTAAAAAAGGAAAGAAAGCTCCTTAATGATTTAATCAGCGGAGATATTTATTGGTGCTCTGTGCGCAGTTGGTGATTATGGAGTGGGATTAAAAGGACGAGGTTGTGCTTTTTTGATTGGGTTAGAACCTGAGCCGAGGTCAGTCTGCGGCTCGGGATGAGCCTTTGTGGAAAAGAGCAGATCCACTCAGGCACGCAACGCGGAATATTACCCGTGCTTTCTCTCACACATACGACTCAGTGGAGCCGGGAATATAAGTAATGATGCAAAATTAATAAATCCTTCCCATTCTGTTGTATTATTATGATCCATTTAGGGTCATCTCTTTTATAGGATTATTATTTTTATGATTAAAAATGTATAACTAATTCTACATTTGTATTAATGTCATTTTTTGACCTATTTTTCTTTCTTTTTTTAACGTAAAAAATGTTTTGCCTTCAGGTTTTTTTTACAATAATGCATGTTTTCTTTTAGTAATACTGTAAAAAATAGTATGTACTTTGAAAAAAAAGTACATGTATGGACTAGGGCTGTATCCGAATATACGTTAGTTTGAGTACTATTCGGGTTTCAATGTCGTTATTCGGATATTCGTTTTGTTTGTTTTTCCCCCGGTTATTTTTCAAATTGAATGTATTGAAATCTCCAATATCACCGTAAGAGCTTGTGCCTCTTCGGGCGGTGCTAACACTTACCCATACACGTTATCGTTTACTTTCTCCGTCTTTATATGTAGATATTACTTTTCTCCGTTAATCTCCGTCACGTTGTTCCCATAGCAACAACAACTTCCTGTCAACAGCACTACCTCTCCTTCAAAATAAAAGCATGTCCATATAGACATATACTACTGCAACAAATAACTATAAACAACAATACTGTGGAATAACAAAATGAATGCCGTGAATACACCGAAATACACGTGTTGAAGCGGTTCGCTGCTGACTACTACTGCAGGTATCAATAAAGGTTAATCTTATTTTAAGTACAGTACTCGAATAAATGTACGTAGTTACATTTCACCGCTGCCAAATGGACTCTGGATTACTACAGTCCCGTCTCTGTGAATATAAAGACTGTTGGCACGGTGAGCGGCACATTCAGGAAGTTTTAAAAGTGGAGGCCATGTGGAAACTCTCCTCTCGGTGATCATGAAGTCGCCACCTAGGTTTCCTCGCTGACGTTGATCTTGGCTTCTCTGGTTTAAAAACGCTGCTGACTCTCCCGTTTTGATAATCACGGTGGGCTTCCTGCGAGGAGCTGTTTTGCACTCAACGGTTCTGTTCCCGATCTGCGGTTCCTCTTTGACTTGCGTTCGCTAACTAAAGGAGACGGGAGAGGTTTAAAGAAAAAAAGACGTTGCCAACAAGCTTCCTCTTGGAGGTGAACGAGGAGAAGGAAAGAAAGAGGAGAAGAAAGACTGGGAAGAAGTTGAAATGGAAAGATCCCAGTTCTTAGATCGTACCAATTAAAGGAACATTCAGTAGCGGTTTCTGCAGAACACAAAATCCGGCCTACATGGTGAGTCCACTTCTCCCCGTTTGTAGTCATTTGCTCCAATTTATGATTGACATTATCTTTTCCTTATCGTAAATATCCATTGAGATGTCCATCTGTCCATTTAGAGTCGCCTATCCTTCGAAAACCTTTTCCTAGTTAATGCCTTTTTAGCGGCAAACAGCCCAGACAGAGAATCTGAAAGAAAAAAGACGTTGCCAACAAGCTTCCTTTTGGAGGTGAAAGTGGAGAAGGAAAGGAAGAGAAGGAAAGAAAGACGAGAATAAAGAAAGAGGAGAAGAAAGACTGGGAAGAAGTTGAAATGGAAAGATCCCAGTTCTTAGATCGTACCGATTAAAGGAACATTCAGTAGCGGTTTCTGCAGAACACAAAATCCGGCCTACAGGGCTTTACATGGTGAGTCCACTTCTCTCCGTTTGTAGTCATTTGCTCCAATTTATGATTGACATTATCTTTTCCTTATCGTAAATATCCATTGAGATGTCCATCCGTCTATTTAGAGTCGCCTATCCTTCGAAAACCTTTTCCTAGTTAATGCCTTTTTAGCGGCAAACAGCCCAGACAGAGAATCTGAAAGAAAAAAGACGTTGCCAACAAGCTTCCTTTTGGAGGTGAAAGTGGAGAAGGAAAGAAAGAGAAGGAAAGGAAGACTGGGAAGAAGTTGAACTGGAAAGATCCCAGTTCTTAGATCGTACCGATTAAAGGAACGTTCGGGAGCAGTTTCTGCAGAACGTATTAGCGGCCGTTCCCTCGCTGTGTTTTCTCTCTCTCCTCACTCTTTT
Organism: Pseudochaenichthys georgianus; assembly: GCF_902827115.2. Lineage (NCBI taxonomy): Eukaryota > Metazoa > Chordata > Actinopteri > Perciformes > Channichthyidae > Pseudochaenichthys > Pseudochaenichthys georgianus. Next base: position 7,231 of record NW_027262182.1, on the reverse strand, counting down.
TATTTCCATTTCATCTTACGATCCCGGTGGGGTTCCCAGTGGTTAGGTACTTCCTGTTGTAAGTTTTCCTTCAGTGTACGAGTGCTTTCTGTCTCTCTGGAGCTGTGAACCAGCGGCTGGAGCATTCAAGGACTCTCTGTACGTTCAGGAGGAACAGAAATATGACCACGCTGCAATGCAATTAGTTTGTCTTGTGTCCCAAATGAAGTTTCTACTAAGCCTGCAACTTTGAATGACTGGTTGCCAAATGTGCAATTTACAATCATTTTAACGGCTAACCTTTAAATTAGGAGTCATCTTTTGGTCCCTGAGTTCAGACAGAAGTATGCAAAAGCAAGCTAATAATTTCCCGTTGTTTACCTATACGCTTGCTGAAATGCCAACAGTCACAAAACCATTATATTAGCTGTAGCTAGCAAATCAAGCGGAGTTATGAGTCGGATAAATAAGATTGTCTTCGGCTTCCTTGTTGTACATTTACTGCTCAATTTGCATAATTACATTTTCAGCAGTATTTTTTCAACAGGACAGGTGTTTCCGATAAGGTCAAGCTATCATGTTTACTCTGGTGTGCTTGAGTGTAAACTTCCCCTAATTAGGGTTGCCAGAAACTGACCATGATCAAAATCGATTTTTCGGCAGCCCTGGCGAATAATCGATTATTCGACCGATGTAAAAAATACATAAATAATAAAAAAAAAATATATAAATAAAATCGATTTTTAAAAATAATATTCGATTATGGAGACTGTAACGAATAATCGCTGAAACCCCTGATCCAATGCAAGACGTTTGTAACCCAACAAAAACAATGTAGTTCTGGATTTGCTCCTTGGATGTAACACAAGCTAGTTAGCCACAAATGCTAAAATTCAAAGTTACATTTGAGACGTGTATTGCTTTTAAAAGAGCCCAACGCTCACCTCTTAGAGAATCCAGATGGCCCGAATACACATTATCTCCATAACAGGGATTTACATTCAGTCAAATCGGATTCACGAGGTTTTGATTGGATTTCGGGTTCCGGTACCAATATTGCATCGCGATGATAGAGTTCTTTAAAGAACTACTGATGCAAGTTGTATTAGGAAAATAGAAAAACCACAGATGTGACCAGAGCAGATCCGCTATTAGATCGATTTGATCGGAAAATCAGAAAACCGATCCATAAAATTCCCTAAAAGGATAACCTGGAGAGTGTCTTTCTGCTTTGTTCGACGCTTGTTTGTAAACCCGTCTCTTTGGGGACTCTGAAACTCTCTTGGCTCCAATGAAGGAACCTTTGGCTCCACGTCTTGTTTGGCTGTCTGTTCACTCTCTCTTGGGACGAATTCTTTCAGCCAACAGCGTCTTCCTCCCGCTGACATTTCCCTTCACTTGAACGCGTTCGGGGAGATAAACAACACATTTCGCCCGGCGTTTGCTCGTAACGTGAAGTTCCCCTCTCGAGAATAGATCGCATTACATTTCTGAATCCCACATCACGGCCGTTCCTTTTCACGGACCGTTCCAGAACAGTCTCTGGATCTTTTGACCCTCCTTCACGAGATGGCTGCCGCAGATGTAGGACTGCGCCTCAGTGGCTCATAAACGCCCCGATGACACGAGAGGAGATGACGGAGGAAGACCAGAGCGCAGTGGGATTCTCTGACGAGCGTTACTGTAACTTGAAGAGAGCTCCAGACCCTCTGTGGGAACAATACAATGCACAAAAGGATGTTGCTAGGACGGAGATGCTAGGGGTATCTGTTGACTTCACTGTGCTGGCTCAGCGTATTTTGCACATCTGGGGAAACCATATCTGTGTGAACCTCAGCAATCAACTCTAATGACCAATACTTCCCTTGGGAGGTGTGTTAACACAGGAAGGGAAGCATTAACAGGCCGATGAGCAACTTCTGAGTCATTACAGCAATGCAGGAATATGTCTTATTCTAGTTTTAGCACTTTCCGTGATCCCTCGTGTGGAAGGCAATGGCTCTTTAAATGTGTTTTTGCTTATTAACTGGTTGAAATAATGTTGAAGAGATATTGAAGTTTTCTTGTACGACATAAAATACGCCAGTTAATACCCCACTGGTGGATTGAAAAACAGAAGTTGCTAACAAGTGTCTAAATAAGACAACTAAATGTTATCACACCCAACATTAGCCACCTTTAGCTTAGCGGTGGTGACGTGAAGTCATGTGACCGTGCTGTAGTTCCTTTATAGCCCAACATTAGCCACTTTTAGCTTAGCGCTGGTGACGTGAAGTCATGTGACCGTGCTGTAGTTCTTTATAGGCCAACATTAGCCTCCTTTAGCTTAGCGCTGGTGAGGTGAAGTCATGTGACCGTGCTGTAGTTCTTTATAGCCCAACATTAGCCACCTTTAGCTTAGCGGTGGTGAAGTCATGTGACCGTGCTGTAGTTCTTTATAGCCCAACATTAGCCACCTTTAGCTTAGCGGTGGTGACGTGAAGTCATGTGACCGTGCTGTAGTTCCTTTATAGCCCAACATTAGCCACTTTTAGCTTAGCGCTGGTGACGTGAAGTCATGTGACCGTGCTGTAGTTCTTTGTAGCCCAACATTAGCCTCCTTTAGCTTAGCGCTGGTGAGGTGAAGTCATGTGACCGTGCTGTAGTTCCTTTATAGCCCAACATTAGCCACCTTTAGCTTAGCGGTGGTGAAGTCATGTGACCGTGCTGTAGTTCCTTTATAGCCCAACATTAGCCTCCTTTAGCTTAGCGGTGGTGACGTGAAGTCATGTGACCGTGCTGTAGTTCCTTTATAGCCCAACATTAGCCGCCTTTAGCTTAGCGGTGGTGACGTGAAGTCATGTGACCGTGCTGTAGTTCCTTTATAGCCCAACATTAGCCGCCTTTAGCTTAGCGGTGGTGACGTGAAGTCATGTGACCTTGCTGTAGTTCCTTTATAGCCCAACATTCATACACTTTTTAGATCACTTTCTGCAATAATCCAATGGAAAAATACCATTTAGCTTTTGGTGGAAACAGGAGGATGCTGCCTTCAGGGACCACTACATATGAAGTCTTCTGTTTTTAATGCTCAGCATGAGAATCACTGCAGCAGTTTGTCTGTGCTGCAAATGAGACAAACAAACATCATGAAACAAACAGAAACTCCCTTTTCTTGCTCCTCTCTTTGTACGCATTGCTTGGTTTGCATTTCTTCACGGCAGCATTTTTGTGTAGGTGTGTGTAGCAGACCACATCTCCACGTTTTTTTTTTCGGGACGAGGAATTTGAAACTTAGGCGAAACATACAGATTCCTTCCTTCATCGAGCTCTGCCACGGTGAGGAGAGAGAGGGAAGAGACTGGGAGATGACCATTAGTCTGTACGATAAGTGAAATCACATGTTGGCAGTGGGTCTGGTGGAAAAGACAAAGAAGGAAAAGAACAGGATCGAGTTTCAGGATGAGGTGAAGCCGAGCAGGGCAGATGGAGCTGATAAGATGTGTTATTTCTTATATTAATAACATACCGTAGCGCTGTCTCGTCCCGGTAAAGGATTGCTCAGAGGGTGTATTGAAGCCTCGTTACTGAAAAGCGTACATTTCCCCTGCATTGAACGGCATTCTTCTGCACAGCTGAGCTCTGATTGGTCAAAGAGAAGCGTGACACGTGACATCCTGTACAAACTGACCATTTCTAAATAACCAAGCTAAAAAAAGTGTATTTACTAAATAAATACCATCCTCAAGAACCACCCCACAAAAGTGGACTCTTCGATTGTCAGTCAGGGTCTTTAACTTTCTCTAAATCTACGTGAAACGCGGTGACTTTTCTCGACACTTTCTGAAACGTACAATAAAGCCCACTTTAACCAACAGGGCTCGACAGTAACGGTTGCCAGGTTGCCATTGGCAACCATTCAGAAAAAATGTCAACCACTTTAAAAAAGTTGCCATCAGTGGCAACCAGTTTTTAACATAAAGAACTAAGGACAGCAAACAGCTAAATGCGCACCCCAAAAGAGATAAAAGTTAATTATTTGTTGTATTAAAGGTGGGGTGGGTAAGTTTCAGAAACCGGCTCGAGATACACTTTGTGTTATATTCCATGGAATGTTCTTAACATCCCGATAGCAATGAAAATCTGCAGTGCTTTGACAACAAATCCATAACAAAATGTTATCTGTAGAAGCCGTGATACTGTTTGACTGGATGGCCTACCTGCCTGTCAGCCTTCCATCGGGGCACACACTGATCTCGTGCCCTCATTGGTCATGTGCGCGTTCGTGTGTGTTGGGGGAGGGGCTCTGTGAGGAAGTGGCAGATTTTCTCCGGCTGTGTATTTTCAAATTCTAGCGATCGAGCCGGTTTCTCAAACTTACCTACCCCACCTTTAAGAGTGATATTTAATTATTGTTGGAACCTGATACTTAAGTTTCACGTGTGTCGGTGTGATTACGGAGCCAGAAAGCGATGCACGTTTACTCGCGTGTGCGGTGTGCCGTGTGTTTATTTTACAACAAATGCGAAGCAAATGAAGTTGTTTGACTGGGGGGTAAAACGTTCGGCCAACCCGTCGACATCTCAAACGAATGTTCAAAGTGATTCAACTGATACAGCGCAAGATGAACCCGAACGAAAGCAAAGAGGAAATGTGTAAAGTCTTGGGAGGCGAAATATATATATATGTACATTCTGCTCCGTTGTCCATTCACTTCTGGTAAAAGTTCCTTCAAAATAAGAGTCCCAATCTTATGACTACCAAAATAAAAGTGCAAAACGAAACTTTACCATAGGAAAATATTGGCATAAAAATATAATCACTTCTATAAAAAGGTAACAATTTACAGCATTAATAATGAATATCTAATTCTTAACTGTGAATGGTTTTCATTTATTTAACATTAGACGTGTATTAGTCTGGCCAATCCAAGACTTCGATGCTGAAGGGCCAGAGGACCTATGGTGGGGGTCAGCACAGAGGTCAAGACTTCGATGCTGAAGGGCCAGAGGACCTATGGTGGGGGTCAGCACAGAGGTCAAGGAAACCCACATTTGAAAGGGAGACAGCGGAGGACCAAGGAACTAGTGACTTGCTCAGTTCCTTTGGAGGGATCTGTGAAGAACATGACAGCAGCTGCACTACTGGTGTTTAGGATACCAGCCATTGAGGGCGGACAAGTTTCCTACCACCTAGGTTTCAAATAATTGTGTTAATTACTTAGTGTAAAGCATTTGAACATTCCTTTGTGTCACATGTTCCTTATTAAGTTGATGTATAACTGTATAGTATCTTAATTATTCAAAATATAAGCTGACTAAAAATGGCAACCGTATTTTCAGTGTTGGCGACCAAAGGTTATCGTTGAGCCCTGCCCAATGCTCGAGCAGCTTTTGAACTTGTCCCTAACCCCATGTCTTCATCGTTTATTTCCCTTCTCCAAGTTTGTACGGTTCATTGTTTTAAGATTAGGGCGGTGGTGGCAAAGTCGAAAGGGACTCGGCTTGGCAACTGGAAGGTCACCAGTTCAAGTCCCGGCAAGACCAAGTGCTACCGAGGTGTCTCTGAGCAAGGCACCGTTCCCCACACTGCTCCCCGGGCGCCTTTCAAAATGGCAGCCCACTGCTCCTAACACTAGGATGGGTCAAATGCAGAGAAACAATTTCCCCACGAGGATTAATAAAAGTCCATCTTATTAACGAGTCGGTCGAAGGCCATGACGTGTTACCCTTCTTTGTCTGTGGAAACGCGTATTAATACGTTTGCCTTTTGGCGTTGACAAAGTGATGAAATGGAGGAATACATCGATCCTTAGCTAACCAGTATACTGGAATTGGGCAGATCAGTAAAGACGTTTTCACTTTTCCCTAAACCCCATGTGTTCATCATTTAGTCCCCTGGTAGGGACCGCCCCAATGGGAGTTGTTCGAAGGCTATGACGGGAAGTGGTATCAACACTTCGCATTTGCTGGGACGAAGGTCACTGGACAAATCAAGCATCCTAAACGTATAGAGAAACATCTTTAGATAACCCCAGCCATCCACGGATATCTAAGCCAGGAACAAGCTTTGAAATACCGCCGTCCTCACACACTCGCCCCTCCTCACACACTCGCCCCTCCTCACACACTCGCCCCTCCTCACACACTCGCCCCTCCTCACACACTCGCTCCTCCTCACACTCGCCCCTCCTCACACACTCGCCCCTCCTCACACACTCGCCCCTCCTCACACACTCGCCCCTCCTCACACACTCGCCCCTCCTCACACACTCGCCCCTCCTCACACACTCGCTCCTCCTCACACTCGCCCCTCCTCACACACTCGCCCCTCCTCACACACTCGCCCCTCCTCACACACTCGCCCCTCGCCCCTCCTCACACACTCGCCCCTCCTCACACACTCGCCCCTCCTCACACACTCGCCCCTCCTCACACACTCGCCCCTCCTCACACACTCGCCCCTCCTCACACACTCGTCCCTCCTCACACACTCGCCCCTCCTCACACACTCGCCCCTCCTCACACACTCGCCCCTCCTCACACACTCGCCCCTCCTCACACACTCGCCCCTCCTCACACACTCGCCCCTCCTCACACACTCGCCCCTCCTCACACACTCCCTTTTGTCGACCGGCCTCCTGTTGGACGGCGGCCAGACACTCAGACGGGGTGAGGGATCTCCGTTTAGCCTCAGCCTCCTCCTCTTCCTCACCCTCGTCTCCTCTGATCCACAGCGAGGTGTAATCCCGTCCCTGGTGCCCCTGGTAATGCAGGCTTGATTTCATTACGGTGTCTAATGGGCGAACAGCAGACCGGGCCACCGAGCCGTGAGCTGCGCGGGTCCCGGTTCGGGAACATTCCCCCGGGCGTTCCTTGAGACGTGTCCACCATTCCTCCGTGCACTTGAACTCATCTCGTTCTGAATGTCTGCATGGCTCTGCCAACGGCAAAGTTCTCACTGAAGTGTCTCAAGTATGGGATGGATAGCTCTGACATGTTGTACCTGCATTTATCCTCCTGACAGGAAGTACAAGTTACATGTTCGCCCTGTTTTGTTTTTCAGTGCGAAAAAGATTGAAAAAATTAAGATTGTAAAAATAATTGTAAAAGAAACGTATTTGAATATATTTAGTTTTCTGACTACATTTTTTTTTTTTAATAGAAAGTTATGGCCCCAATGTTAAATCTGGAAAATGATTAACTTGTTGTTCTTACTTCAAAGGACACTACTTCTCTCTGTGACGATGGATCAACACTTTACAGATTTGAAA
>NW_027262181.1:0-39357 GCF_902827115.2 Pseudochaenichthys georgianus | reverse complement strand
TCGTGCCCCTGGCTACACTTAAAGGGGGTCTACTTTGCGGTGCTTTGCCGTCCGCCCATCGGCACCCATAGTCGGCCTTCTTCACAGCACCACCTGCCCTGCTGGAGGTTCACACTTTAACTTTTTTTACCCTCTTCTACCTTACAAATCATCCCACACTTGAGCACTCCTCACTCGGACTAAACACCTACATGCTACCACCAGAACCAGAATATCGTGCCCCTGGGGATCTTAAAAGAAGAAAACCCATAGTGGGATTAAAAACAGAACACTTAGTAATTTTAACAAACTTTATTTACAGTAATATTGACAGTAATAAATAAATTCAAACAGGATATAACGTATTTACAAGGGGACTGATTACAACAACACACTGCATATTTACAAGTTGATCACTGGCAACAGTGGGTGAAGTTGGGGCAGAGTATGGCACCCTCTCTTCACCCATGTCTGAGGGGTTGTGTTCGGCCAGTGACTGGTCCCTCTTCGGGACATGTCTTGGTAGGGAGTCTTGGTAGGGAGCCGGGCTGTGCTCCTCTCCAGAGTTGTCACTGTCGATGTCAATACCCGCAAAAGTGTCTTCATTTCCCGCTGCTGCTGTCGATGCCGCCGCCGCTGCTTGAAGTGACTGTGTGAAGAGCAACCGAATGTCCGCAGCCTCCTTCAAAGAAGGATTATTCGCGTAAAATTTGTCCGCAGTTGCAGTGTTGTGACACATGAAATCACTCACTCTTTGGCGGTTGCCTTTGTCTTGAAACCTCTTCGCATTATCGGCGTGGACTGTGCGGAGGTCGGTGAAGTTAATGGGACTGCGGAGCCCCACATCAGCCCATGCCAACCTCAGGGAGTAGGCAAGCTTCCTGAACGGGTTCTTCCCCTCTGTGTACAGAAAGTAACGGCTCTGGGTGCAGGTCAGCGTACCCTTAATTTCCAGCCACCTCTTCATCCATCCAAATTCTTCTACGGTGAGGTACAGCTGCGCCTCCCCGAACGCGTTGGCCGTCTTGTGGTTACTTACCTGTTATGACAGAGATAGAGAGTGTCAATACAATGTCAATCATGCATATAACTGCCAGAATAAATACATTGATTAATAGCACTCACATGAACCAGGTAGCCGAAGGCAGTGCCAGTTGTATCCGCCTTTCGGACCTCGGCGTTGGTCATGTTGGAGTAGACCCCCGGACGGTGGCCATAAATGCAGCTCCAATGAAGAGTCATATACCCATAGAGCAGTGTCCGGGTCGCGGTAGTCGGATTGCTGGCCATCACATCCAGGAGCTGAGGGATGCGAGTGGTGGTCGAAGTCAAGCATGTCATTAGGTCGTTGTGGCTCGGCAGACCTTCCATCTTGTCCCGCTTCACTTGCATCTGGTGGATAAGTACTTTTCTCTTCAGGGACTTCAGGATGGCAACTACTTCCCGTTTGATTAAAATCATGTCCGTTTGGCTGAGCCTGCTCCCCTTGCACGGTGTGTCGGCCATGTACTTGAGAAAGTGTGATATATTCTTGATGTAGAAGTCGGAGGTCGTGACCTGAAGGCTTGACTTCATCAGGCTCCGGGACCACCCGCGTATCCTCTTGAGATCCCTCAAAAAGAGCCAGTCAGACAGGCGATTGAAACCGTGTGCCATGAAACTGAGGAACGACTTCACTCTGCTTAGTTTGGAGACTGTGTTTTCCTGGAGCCTCACTGGTGGGTCGATACCTGCATAATGCTCCCGGTATCCTTGCAGATACTCCTCTGTGAAATATAAACAGTACTTTAATGACAACACATGATGTGTTACAGAAACTGCATGTGTCACATAGCCAAAACACTTACCCATGATCCGTGGGAATGTGATGTCCCGCATTATATTTCCCCGGCCCCTGCCCCGGAACCAGGGGGAATTTATGGGAGGGGAGGTTGACGAGGCCTCGGTATGGATGGATGCAGGCTCTGAGGAGCTGGGTGAATGGGTGTGAGAGCCAGTGGGGGACTTGCTGCAGGCGGGAATGGGAGACGTGCTGCAGGCGGGAATGGGAGACGTGCTGCAGGCAGGAATGGGAGACTTGCTGCAGGAGGGACCTTTCGACTTGGACAGCCTCGTTGGTGTCGACTCTGGTCGGGGTCGTTTCTTCAGAATGACCCGCTCTCGTTCCTCCCCATCGAACGCGGGCATGTCCCCGGCCCGCTGATCCATCCTCTGTCGCTTGTCCTTTATCCTCTGCTGCAACTTGCAGCGCAGGGATTTCACCTCAGCAGCATATATGTCCCGCTGAGCCCTCACTGCGTTAGCCTCCAGCCTCCATTCTTTGCAGTCCGGGTTGTCACATTCATTCACCGGGGACAAGGGTGGAGGTTGTGACAGTATATCGTCGTCTGCCACCGTGTCAACAGCCCAAGCGGTAATCATTTCTATGGTGGGGTTTGTCATTCGGAGTTCATAAAGCTCCTTCTTGGCCACTGTCATTTTCATTTGATTTTGAACCACATGTAGTTCCTCCCGGGCCAGCTCAACATGGTCTCTGGCCAAGTGGCGATCCAGCCTTGTGCCGTGGTACTCGCATCCCAGAATGGTACAGGGATGGAGCCTAATGTTGGTCCGTCCGTTGGCCAACAACAGCAGAATTTTTCTTTCATCCAAGTTACGCACACCATGGTTCCTCTGTAGGTGCTTGCTCAGGGCACGGTAGGAGCTATTGCAGATCGGACAACGGACCGCCATCCGACCTGTATTCTTGAGCATTTCGGTACCGGGAAATGTCACCAGAATCGTGGGTAAAAAAGAAGGAAGCGTGAAAAGACTCACGAAAGACGCACTCAGCTTATCAATCTGTGTTTGTTTTCATTTGCATCATGGTGCGGTGTCCCATTTAGGCACTCGTTAGGCGGGCAGAGATCCCTGTAATCTCCCCTCACGTTCCTCCAGAGTCTGATTCTCCCAAAGGATACCCGACAGTTTCGGGTACGACCCAGAGGGCGCACGGTGGACAGCCAGGGCGAGGCCGCCACACCGCGCTGGAGTCAGGGTCCCGGTGAGGCGCAGGACGGAGCACCCGGCAGTAGCCTCCAGCAGACCCCCGCGCGGTTCCCTCATCCCTCAGAAGAGGTGGAGAGGCGGAGGGGTGGGTCTTTTCATCTGCTGGCGGGTTGCCGGGATAACAGTATCCTCCGGGGAGGCATTGAACCCTTCTCAACTGCCCCCCGGAGGAGGCAGGGGAGTCAGGTACCCAGAGGGTGGACAGCCAGGGCGAGGCCGCCACACCGCGCTGGAGTCAGGGTACCGGTGAGGCGCAGGACGGAGCACCCGGCAGTAGCCTCCAGCAGACCCCCGCGCGGTTCCCTCGTCCCTCAGAAGAGGTGGAGAGGCGGAGGGGTGGGTCTTTTCATCTGCTGGCGGGTTGCCGGGATAACAGTATCCTCCGGGGAGGCATTGAACCCCTCTCAACTGCCCCCCGGAGGAGGCAGGGGAGTCAGGTACCCAGAGGGTGGACGGCCAGGGCGAGGCCGCCACACCGCGCTGGAGTCAGGGTACCGGTGAGGCGCAGGACGGCGCACCCGGCAGTAGCCTCCAGCAGACCCCCGCGCGGTTCCCTCGTCCCTCAGAAGAGGTGGAGAGGCGGAGGGGTGGGTCTTTTCATCTGCTGGCGGGTTGCCGGGATAACAGTATCCTCCGGGGAGGCATTGAACCCTTCTCAACTGCCCCCCGGAGGAGGCAGGGGAGTCAGGTACCCAGAGGGTGGACGGCCAGGGCGAGGCTGCCACAACCAGAGAACCAGAAAAAAGGGGTGAAATGGGAAAAAAGTACCCCAAAATAGTGTTCCATAAGGCGGGTAGAGTCCCCTGACAACTCCCCATACCTTTCTCCAGGGTGGGAAAAAGTTTAAGTCAACTTTTGGAAGAACCAGAGAAAAGGGTGAAAATGGATAAATTGTATCCGAAAATAGTGTTCCAAAAGGCAGGTAGAGTCCCCTGACAACTCCCCCTACCTTTCTCCAGAGTCGGAAAAAGTCTAAGTTAACTTTTTGGAAGAACCATAAAAAGGGGTGAAAATGGATAAAATGTATCCCAAAATAGTGCCTCTTGAGGCGGGTAGAGTCCCCTGACAACTCCCCTTGCATTCCTCCAGACACCAGTTTGAAAACTTAAAGTTTTGTGAGAACCATGATTGGGGGTCCTCCAGGCAACAATTTCATCCGATCCAAAGTGCTCATGAGGCGGATACATTCCTCCATGATTTCCCCATCATATGAAAATAGCTCGTTTTTTTCTAAGTGCTCTCAAAAACCGGGTTTCCGATTTCGTGCAGATGGTAGCTTGGAAAAGATGAATGAATTTTTTGGACGGAGGAGGGGAGCTCTCGTTTCCCCTCTCCGTTGTAAATTGCAACGGGGGAGTGCAAAAGTCTCCGGGGCTTCGTTCCGAAGCGCCGAAGACTTGACCCCCTCCCCCGTTTTTCAAGAATTTTCAAAAACTTCATTTTTGATTATTTTAACATATAATTGACCGTTTTCTTTACTTTTTTTTGCTTTCCACGGGTGGAGGCGCATGGCAGGCCGCATATGAGCTTCCAAATTCGGCCTGGAACGTCCGGGAATTATGGGTTAAGCTCCATATACTGACGACTCCCATTAAAAGTGATTGAAATGTACAGGAATCTGTCCATTTCAATCACATTTGACGACGCATGCAGGGTGACCCTGGCTACACTTAAAGGGGGTCTACTTTGCGGTGCTTTACCGTCCGCCCATCGGCACCCATAGTCGGCCTTATTCACAGCAGCAACACCCAACCTCCATGGAGGATTTTGCTCGTGCCCCTGGCTACACTTAAAGGGGGTCTACTTTGCGGTGCTTTACCGTCCGCCCATCGGCACCCATAGTCGGCCTTCTTCACAGCAGCAGCACCCACTCTCCATGGAGGATGTTTCTCGTGCCCCTGGCTACACTTAAAGGGGGTATACTTTGCGGTGCTTTACCGTCCGCCCATCAGCACCCATAGTCGGCCTTCTTCACAGCAGCAGCACCCAACCTCCATGGAGGATGTTTCTCGTGCCCCTGGCTACACTTAAAGGGGGTCTACTTTGCGGTGCTTTACCGTCCGCCCATCGACACCCATAGTCGGCCTTCTTCACAGCAGCAGCACCCAACCTCCATGGAGGATGTTTCTCGTGCCCCTGGCTACACTTAAAGGGGGTCTACTTTGCGGTGCTTTACCGTCCGCCCATCGGCACCCATAGTCGGCCTTATTCACAGCAGCAACACCCAACCTCCAGTGGAGGATGTTATCATGCCCCTGGCAACACTGGTAAACACTGGTAACATATGTCTAGCCGCTGACAGGAACTTGACATCGGAACTTGACATCGCATTTCCATTGAGCGGACTCCCGTACATGGGAAGGGCAAGTCCCACGGTACCTCCGTTCATAAGGCTGACATTTGCCTTACATCTTCAATAGACACCTCAGCCGTAGGCCGAGTTGACATGCTTGGGATTTCAAGAATCTTTAACTCCTCTAGTTTTTGCAGGATTTTCTCTCTTATCTCTTTTTGTACTTTATACTTGTCTCCTGTAATGTTAAAGTGAGCTGCAATACATAACATATCATCTTTGCGACAGGAATACAACGTATCAACACTTGGACTTTCAATAAAGTCCTGTAAGTCAAAACCCATTTTTCAGCCAATGACTTCTCAATTATTGGTTGTTTTTATTTCAGGAAAATAGAGATCCCGGATGAGCCCCCATTCGTTACGTCCCCACTGAGGTCTAGGGGACCTGGAGACAATAACGTACAACCAATAATTAAGAGAGAGTCAGAGCAAAGGTTGACAAAAGGTTTATTCCTATCATATCATACAATTAAACAGAAACACTCTGTTGGTGAGGAGGAGGAGGAGGAGGAGGAGGAGGAGGAGGAGGAGGAGGAGGAGGAGGAGTCAAAGGATTGTGCCAAACAAAAGAAACAAGCATAACAAAACCAGGCCTATCTCTACAACTATCCTTTGAAACCAAACTCAAACAAAAACCCTCACTAACTACAAAGAAGGTGGCAACAATCCGCTTACCTAGTGTGTCTAAACAATAGTTAGCTCGGTGGTGAGAAATGTACAGGGTACCCCAGACTTACCTAACTCCTCCACCTCTCAACACACACACATTGACAAAGGTCAGAGTATTCAAAGAGCTTTAGTTGCTAAACACAGCCGTGTTCCTTCCTCAGCAACAGGCCCAGAGTGAGAGAGGGAAGACTTCCTGGGTGCCTCCTTTATGGTCGGCCCTGGTTGCTGATAGGCCAGCTGAGGGTGAGAGGATCCAATCAGCCATCAGACTCAGGTGCACAGGCAGATACCGATCAGCTGCTGATTAGCTGTGCAGAAGACAGGGAGAAGAGAGAAACACAGGAGGGAAAGAAAACCACACATGTGCAGCCTGCCTGGCACGTAACACTCTGCTTCTATGTGTCTGGTTCTATGTGTCTGCTTCTATGTGTCAGCTTCTATGTGTCTGGTTCTATGTGTCTCACAGCAGAAAGCTGCAGTCCTTCCTCAATGGAGCTCAAGCTCCTCCTGAGAACGAGCGGATGAACAGAATCTGCTGTAAGTCAAAAGGAAGAAGACTGAGGATGCTTGCAAGGCGTCTTCTTCACAGTCCGCCTCACGCACAAAATACACAGAAGGCATGAAGTTGCTTTAATCAATTTATTGCAAAGGCTTGTACAATGTGTTTGAATCATGTATTTCCAAATCCATCTGCAGCTTTTGCTTGTTTTCGATCAGAAGTCCCTACGGGGAAACACACGTATAAACGATCCGCCGCGCGTTCAGGCCGACTTGGCCAGACCGATTGTCTGAGTGCTGGAGTCAAAGATGGCGTAGTACTGCCTGATGAACACGTCTCCCAGGATCCAGAGCGGCTGGCCGCCCGGGCCGAAGCCGGTGCTGCAGCCGGTGCTGCAGCCGTAGGAGCTCTGTGGACAGACAGCAGAACATGCATTCAGAATCCCATCATATCGGTCAAAGCTTTCTGTGCAGCGACTCCTGACCTGAGAGACGTAGGCAGATGCAGGGATGGTGAAGGCGTGTCCGCTGAGGGTGAAGGTGACCTCAGGCATGCTGTTGATGTCCTGGCAGTTCACTGTGGCCTGCAAGAAGAAGGTCACACATAGCGCTGAGTATCGTGTGGTTGTATTCATTGGTGTTTTCCAGGCTTCCAGCCAAAGCAAGTATACGTCCTGCCTAATTATTTGTATTGGAGAGTTTCGATACTCAGCGTTATGTGGGACCTTCTTCTTGCAGGCCACCTTTAGCATGTCTGTTTACTCCGGGATCAGAAGATGGGAAATGCTTCAGATGTTCCGGTCTGATGGTGTGACTCACCTCTCCGTACTGATTGGTTGAGGCTCCAACCCGGGAATTCAAGTTGCTGATGTCGCTGTCTGGGCCAACGATCAGGGAGGTACCAGTGTCGATGATGGCCTGGCAGCCACCGGAGCAGGCGACAGGCTGTCCGTTGATGGTAACGCTGCGGAGGAAGACCAGCAGGCGATCAAACTGAAGGCTTTTTGCAGCTTACGCTTGTGGTTAGTATTTTGTTTGTGTTCCCTTTGTACCTGTCCATGTTGATCTGCCAGTAGGTGGCAGAGGACAGAGGGATCCAGGTGATTTGTCCAGTGTAGTGGCTGCTGTCAATACCACCGAAGACCACCTCACTGCCATGTGCACTGTTGCTATCAGAGGGGGAAACAAACAAATGTCAATACATGAATTCAATGTCACATGAACTGCCAACTATCAGATGTCCCCCGTGTTTCAACACCTGCTCAGGTAGACGGAGAACAGGGGCTGAGACACAAGCCGCTCCTGGACCATCATGTCAAAGACGGGCAAGACGTCGTCAGAAGCGATGGTCTGGAAGGCCAATCCCAGGATGCCATCAGCCGCCATGTGAGCCAAGAAGGCAGCCTCCGTCTGGCTGAGTCCAAACACCTGGTTGGTCACAGAGATGCCGCCCACCTGGAAACACAAGACAGCTGTCAGTCACAGTTCAACAGACCACTGAGCCATGCCTCCAGGGCAGTCGGTCACCTCCACAGTGTCACTGGCCAGATATCCAGTCATGCTGCCGGTGCCGTACTGGATGGACAGAGACTTGCTTCCCCATTTGAAAGTACTGGACTCGTGTGGGTTGAATTTACGGTGGTTCTCTGCGGAGGAATTAGGTCTTTGTCAAATTGTAGGTAAATCTCTAGTTAGTAAAACAACTTAAAATACTGCATGACAAGTTGAATTCTTAAAAGCAAGGAAAGAAGTCCTAAGAAAAGCACCGGCTCATTTAGAGTGAAATGTACTTTAGCTTCAAAGATAGAACTGATGTTGCACAATGGCTCCTGCCAGTGAAGTATAATCTGAGTTACTGTTACGGTTGCTTTACTTATATGTTGCAGAAGTGAAAGAACCTTCAAATGGTTCTAAGTACTTGAGTAAATATAGTTACTTTCCACTACTGTGTAAACCCCTATCAGAAGCTTGAAGCCTATGATCCAGCTGTTAACAGCGCTGGTCCCAGGAACACTCACGGCAGGCCTGGCTGGAGCAGAACACTGAAGGGATCCACAGGTTGGACGAGCCGGTGTCGAAGATCACGCTGAAGGACTGCGGAGGCGTGCCGACGGAGATCACACCATAGTATGAAAGCTAAGGACACAAAGCACACCACGCGTTGACATCATCGGGCACCGGACTTGATATCTAGCACAGACCGATAGGTTCGTGATGTTGAGCTCAGCATGGAATAGATGCTCTATGCTCGAAGAGGCTGCTCTACAACGGTGGGCTCCGTCTGGACTCACGTCAGCATCGTTGGTCATGGACTCGGTACCACTCTGGTAGAACTTGGCCATGGGGTTGTATGGATGCTCCCTCCTGTACTCCTCCCAGATGCCCTTCTCCTGCAGGGCTTCCCTGGCAGTCTTTCCCTTGATCAGGGGAATCCTGTGCTCACAAAGGCCAAGCCCAAAGCATCAGCAGGTCGTACGCATGTAGAAAGTGAGCTCTGCTTTGAGCAGGTTGGAAGGTGTGACGGCTCAAAGCGAGAGCCCGTGGACTCCCCGCAGGAGATGGAGAGCCCGTGGACTCCCCGCAGGAGATGGAGAGCCCGTGGACTCCCCGCAGGAGATGGAGAGCCCGTGGACTCCCCGCAGGAGATGGAGAGCCCGTGGACTCCCCGCAGGAGATGGAGAGCCCGTGGACTCCCCGCAGGAGATGGAGAGCCCGTGGACTCCCCGCAGGAGATGGAGAGCCCGTGGACTCCCCGCAGGAGATGGAGAGCCCGTGGACTCCCCGCAGGAGATGGAGAGCCCGTGGACTCCCCGCAGGAGATGGAGAGCCCGTGGACTCCCCGCAGGAGATGGAGAGCCCGTGGACTCCCCGCAGGAGATGGAGAGCCCGTGGACTCCCCGCAGGAGATGGAGAGCCCGTGGACTCCCCGCAGGAGATGGAGAGCTCGTGGACTCCCCGCAGGAGATGGAGAGCCCGTGGACTCCCCGCAGGAGATGGAGAGCCCGTGGACTCCCCGCAGGAGATGGAGAGCCTGCATTTCACAGTTCAGCCTATTCACAAAGACATTGGAGCCGCTCGGCAGCACTTACCTGTGGAAGCATTGGGCGAAGGCCACGAGGGCAGACAGGACCAGGAGCCACTTCATCATGTCACGTTGTGGCTGGCTGCAGCGGCAGAGCCTTTATATGCAGCAGCAGCAGCTGAGGCTCCAAACGCCCTCCGCACGACGTATCAGCTGGAGATAAGGAGTGGCTGCCTTTTATCAGAAAGCAAATACCGTTAAACAAATGAACAATGGAAACGTTGCTGGAATTCCTGGCAGCCATTGCCAGTCAGATGAGATATGAGAGGTTTGTTGTTCTGTGGTTTCACGACGCCCAGGAACCGAGTCAGCGCTTTGCGGTTTCCCCGCCTGCAGACGAGCCTGCGTGGGTCGTCTCTGCGCCTCTCATTTCTCTGGTTCACGAGTTGAAAGTGAAGCACACACACGTTTCTTCAAAGGGAACTTGTCGGTTTGACTTCTATTACAAGGCGTGCGGCGCAGTGGTATAGTGCGTTGGTGTTGGGATCAGGGGCCTCAGGTTCGAACCCGCTGCTGGTTGTGTCCCTGAGACGCTGCACCCCAAAGTGCTAACCCAAGTAACGTGACGTCGGTGGATTATATTAAAGGCAAAACAAATGTATAAAAGATACAGCGCACAACGGGTGTGTTGACATCGAGATTGAGCGATTTGATATCCAGAGTTTCTGTGACATTGAGACGGTGAGCGAAGGTTGCTCCTTCTCACACTGCATTTAGCCGACGCCTTTATCCAGAGCGACTCACGGTAAGTGCGTCGGACCGGGAAGACGCGGTAAGTGCGTCGGACCGGGAAGACGCTGTAAGTGCGTCGGACCGGGAAGACGCGGTAAGTGCGTCGGGCCGGGAAGACGCGGTAAGTGCGTGGGACCCGGGAAGACGCGGTATGTGCGTCGGGCCGGGAAGACGCGGTAAGTGCGTCGGACCGGGAAGACGCGGTAAGTGCGTCGGACCGGGAAGACGAGGTAAGTGCGTCGGGCCGGGAAGACGCGGTAAGAGCGTCGGGCCGGGAAGACGCGGTAAGCGCGCCGGGCCGGGAAGACGCGGTAAGCGCGTCGGACCGGGAAGACGAGGTAAGTGCGTCGGGCCGGGAAGACGCGGTAAGAGCGTCGGGCCGGGAAGACGCGGTATGCGCGCCGGGCCGGGAAGACGCGGTATGCGCGCCGGGCCGGGAAGACGCGGTATGCGCGCCGGGCCGGGAAGACGCGGTAAGCGCGTCGGGCCGGGAAGACGCGGTAAGCGCGTCGGGCCGGGAAGACGCGGTAAGCGCGTCGGGCCGGGAAGACGAGGTAAGCGCGTCGGGCCGGGAAGACGCGGTAAGCGCGTCGGGCCGGGAAGACGCGGTAAGCGCGTCGGGCCGGGAAGACGCGACTTCTGTCTTTAATTTCTCTTGATTCATGAAGTTGAAAGTGAAGCACTTTTCTTCAAAGGGAACTTGCCGGTTGACTTCTATTATCACGCCATTGGGTTATTAACGACACAGATGGAGTGCGCTGATAGCCGGCGAGCTCAGGTTGATAACAGCCACACACAAAGGAAATGGATTCTATCAAAGTGATATCAAAGTGCTGCACCCAGAACGCAGCTGGTCATGCATCACACGTTCATAGTGTACTCGCCCGTGCAGCAGCGGGTCCCCAGAGGCAGCCCGCCTCGTAATGTGATTGATTGTTGTGTAATTCAATGCATTAGAAACATGTAACCTTTTCGTTGTCTTTAATAATAAGATATTTAAGTAACGACGTTGTGAAGTTATTTTTTTGTAACTTCATTTTTATTTTCAGGTTCTGCAGGAAGAAAGAACACAGACAGTATCGCAGCAAGTACATCAGGGACAAGTATACTTCGGGACAATGGTGGGTTTCGCATACAACACAAACACATGCCAACCCTCTAGCTAGCACACACTCTCTGCCTGAGGACACACACTCTCTACCTGAGGACACACACTCTCTGCCTGAGGACACACACTCAGACACACACTCTCTACCTGAGGACACACACTCTCTACCTGAGGACACACACTCAGACACACACTCTCTGCCTGAGGACACACACTCAGACACACACTCTCTGCCTGAGGACACACACTCTCTACCTGAGGACACACACTCTCTGCCTGAGGACACACACTCAGACACACACTCTCTACCTGAGGACACACACTCTCTACCTGAGGACACACACTCAGACACACACTCTCTACCTGAGGACACACACTCAGACACACACTCTCTGCCTGAGGACACACACTCAGACACACACTCTCTGCCTGAGGACACACACTCTCTACCTGAGGACACACACTCTCTGCCTGAGGACACACACTCAGACACACACTCTCTACCTGAGGACACACACTCTCTACCTGAGGACACACACTCAGACACACACTCTCTGTCTGAGGACACACACTCAGACACACACTCTCTGCCTGAGGACACACACTCAGACACACACTCTCTGCCTGAGGACACACACTCAGACACACACTCTCTGCCTGAGGACACACACTCAGACACACACTCTCTGCAGTGAACATATGTGGTTTCTAGTTAAACCAGTTCAGATGTGGTCTCCAGTTCAGATGTGGTCCCCAGTTCAGATGTGGTCTCCAGTTCAGATGTGGTCTCCAGTTCAGATGTGGTCTGCAGTTCAGATGTGGTCTGCAGTTCAGATGTAGTCTCCAGTTCAGATGTGATCTCCAGTTCAGATGTGGTCTCCAGTTCAGATGTGGTCCCCAGTTCAGATGTGGTCTCCAGTTCAGATGTGGTCCCCAGTTCAGATGTAGTCTCCAGTTCAGATGTGGTCTCCAGTTCAGATGTGGTCTCCAGTTCAGATGTGGTCTCCAGTTCAGATGTGGTCTGCAGTTCAGATGTGGTCTGCAGTTCAGATGTAGTCTCCAGTTCAGATGTGATCTCCAGTTCAGATGTGGTCTCCAGTTCAGATGTAGTCTCCAGTTCAGATGTGGTCTGCAGTTCAGATGTGGTCTGCAGTGCAGATGTGGTCTCCAGTTCAGATGTGGTCTGCAGTTCAGATGTGGTCTCCAGTTCAGATGTAGTCTCCAGTTCAGATGTGGTTTGCAGTTCAGATGTGGTCTGCAGTTCAGATGTGGTCTCCAGTTCAGATGTGGTCTCCAGTTCAGATGTGGTCTGCAGTTCAGATGTGGTCTGCAGTTCAGATGTGGTCTCCAGTTCAGATGTGGTCTGCAGTTCAGATGTGGTCTCCAGTTCAGATGTGGTCTCCAGTTCAGATGTGGTCTCCAGTTCAGATGTGGTCCCCAGTTCAGATGTGGTCTCCAGTTCAGATGTGGTCTCCAGTTCAGATGTGGTCCCCAGTTCAGATGTGGTCCCCAGTTCAGATGTGGTCTCTAGTTCAGATGTGGTCCCCAGTTCAGATGTGGTCTCTAGTTCAGATGTGGTCTCCAGTTCAGATGTGGTCCCCAGTTCAGATGTGGTCTCCAGTTCAGGTCCCCAGTTCAGATGTGGTCTCTAGTTCAGATGTGGTCTGCAGTTCAGATGTGGTCCCCAGTTCAGATGTGGTCCCCAGTTCAGATGTGGTCTCCAGTTCAGGTCCCCAGTTCAGATGTGGTCTCTAGTTCAGATGTGGTCTGCAGTTCAGATGTGGTCCCCAGTTCAGATGTGGTCCCCAGTTCAGATGTGGTCTCCAGTTCAGGTCCCCAGTTCAGATGTGGTCTCCAGTTCAGATGTGGTCCCCAGTTCAGATGTGGTCTCTAGTTCAGATGTGGTCTCCAGTTCAGATGTGGTCCCCAGTTCAGATGTGGTCTCCAGTTCAGGTCCCCAGTTCAGATGTGGTCTCTAGTTCAGATGTGGTCTGCAGTTCAGATGTGGTCCCCAGTTCAGATGTGGTCCCCAGTTCAGATGTGGTCTCCAGTTCAGGTCCCCAGTTCAGATGTGGTCTCTAGTTCAGATGTGGTCTGCAGTTCAGATGTGGTCCCCAGTTCAGATGTGGTCTCCAGTTCAGATGTGGTCTGCAGTTCAGATGTGGTCCCCAGTTCAGATGTGGTCCCCAGTTCAGATGTGGTCTCCAGTTCAGATGTGGTCTGCAGTTCAGATGTGGTCCCCAGTTCAGATGTGGTCCCCAGTTCAGATGTGGTCCCCAGTTCAGATGTGGTCTCCAGTTCAGATGTGGTCTGCAGTTCAGATGTGGTCCCCAGTTCAGATGTGGTCCCCAGTTCAGATGTGGTCCCCAGTTCAGATGTGGTCTCCAGTTCAGATGTGGTCTCCAGTTCAGATGTGGTCTCCAGTTCAGATGTGGTCTCCAGTTCAGATGTGGTCTGCAGTTCAGATGTGGTCCCCAGTTCAGATGTGGTCCCCAGTTCAGATGTGGTCCCCAGTTCAGATGTGGTCCCCAGTTCAGATGTGGTCTCCAGTTCAGATGTGGTCTCCAGTTCAGATGTGGTCCCCAGTTCAGATGTGGTCTCCAGTTCAGATGTGGTCTGCAGTTCAGATGTGGTCCCCAGTTCAGATGTGGTCCCCAGTTCAGATGTGGTCTGCAGTTCAGATGTGGTCTCCAGTTCAGATGTGGTCTCCAGTTCAGATGTGGTCTCCAGTTCAGATGTGGTCTCCAGTTCAGATGTGGTCTCCAGTTCAGATGTGGTCTCCAGTTCAGATGTGGTCCCCAGTTCAGATGTGGTCTCTAGTTCAGATGTGGTCTCCAGTTCAGATGTGGTCTCCAGTTCAGATGTGGTGTCCAGTTCAGATGTGGTCTCCAGTTCAGATGTGGTCGCCAGTTCAGATGTGGTCTAGTTAGACCAGCGCTCTGAGGAGGAAGGACAGCCCGGCCCCCAGAGCCAGCCCCAGCGAGAGGAAGAAGGCCATGACGGCTCCGGCAGTCTCTGCTTCGTGAGGGAGAACTTTCCTAAAACAACAACAACAACATCAACAACATCAACAGGGATCAATGAGTCATCAGGGTGGACTGTTGTTTATATTGTTGTTTACTCTTTTTACCAGAATCAGAATACCTTTATTAGTCCCACAGACAGCTCAATGTTACATGGTACTCTTTAAAGAGGTGTGGGCCGGTACAGAGACCCAGTGGAGAATTGCACACTGGAGGTACTCTTTAAAGAGGTGTGGGCCGGTACAGAGACCCAGTGGAGAATTGCACACTGGAGGTACTCTTTAAAGAGGTGTGGGCCGGTACAGAGACCCAGTGGAGAATTGCCCACTGGAGGTACTCTTTAAAGAGGTGTGGGCAGGTACAGAGACCCAGTGGAGAATTGCACACTGGAGGTACTCTTTAAAGAGGTGTGGGCCGGTACAGAGACCCAGTGGAGAATTGCACACTGGAGGTACTCTTTAAAGAGGTGTGGGCAGGTACAGAGACCCAGTGGAGAATTGCACACTGGAGGTACTCTTTAAAGAGGTGTGGGCCGGTACAGAGACCCAGTGGAGAATTGCCCACTGGAGGTACTCTTTAAAGAGGTGTGGGCCGGTACAGAGACCCAGTGGAGAATTGCACACTGGAGGTACTCTTTAAAGAGATGTGGGCCGGTACAGAGACCCAGTGGAGAATTGCACACTGGAGGTACTCTTTAAAGAGATGTGGGCAGGTACAGAGACCCAGTGGAGAATTGCACACTGGAGGTACTCTTTAAAGAGATGTGGGCCGGTACAGAGACCCAGTGGAGAATTGCACACTGGAGGTACTCTTTAAAGAGATGTGGGCAGGTACAGAGACCCAGTGGAGAATTGCAAACTGGAGGTACTCTTTAAAGAGATGTGGGCAGGTACAGAGACCCAGTGGAGAATTGCACACTGGAGGTACTCTTTAAAGAGATGTGGGCAGGTACAGAGACCCAGTGGAGAATTGCATACTGGAGGTACTCTTTAAAGAGATGTGGGCCGGTACAGAGACCCAGTGGAGAATTGCACACTGGAGGTACTCTTTAAAGAGTTGTGGGCCGGTACAGAGACCCAGTGGAGAATTGCACAATGGAGGTACTCTTTAAAGAGATGTGGGCCGGTACAGAGACCCAGTGGAGAATTGCACACTGGAGGTACTCTTTAAAGAGATTTGGGCCGGTACAGAGACCCAGTGGAGAATTGCACACTGGAGGTACTCTTTAAAGAGATGTGGGCCAGTACAGAGACCCAGTGGAGAATTGCACACTGGAGGTACTCTTTAAAGAGATGTGGGCCGGTACAGAGACCCAGTGGAGAATTGCACACTGGAGGTACTCTTTAAAGAGGTGTGGGCCGGTACAGAGACCCAGTGGAGAATTGCACACTGGAGGTACTCTTTAAAGAGATGTGGGCCGGTACAGAGACCCAGTGGAGAATTGCACACTGGAGGTACTCTTTAAAGAGATGTGGGCCGGTACAGAGACCCAGTGGAGAATTGCACACTGGAGGTACTCTTTAAAGAGATGTGGGCAGGTACAGAGACCCAGTGGAGAATTGCACACTGGAGGTACTCTTTAAAGAGATGTGGGCCGGTACAGAGACCCAGTGGAGAATTGCACACTGGAGGTACTCTTTAAAGAGATGTGGGCAGGTACAGAGACCCAGTGGAGAATTGCAAACTGGAGGTACTCTTTAAAGAGATGTGGGCAGGTACAGAGACCCAGTGGAGAATTGCACACTGGAGGTACTCTTTAAAGAGATGTGGGCAGGTACAGAGACCCAGTGGAGAATTGCATACTGGAGGTACTCTTTAAAGAGATGTGGGCCGGTACAGAGACCCAGTGGAGAATTGCACACTGGAGGTACTCTTTAAAGAGTTGTGGGCCGGTACAGAGACCCAGTGGAGAATTGCACAATGGAGGTACTCTTTAAAGAGATGTGGGCCGGTACAGAGACCCAGTGGAGAATTGCACACTGGAGGTACTCTTTAAAGAGATTTGGGCCGGTACAGAGACCCAGTGGAGAATTGCACACTGGAGGTACTCTTTAAAGAGATGTGGGCCAGTACAGAGACCCAGTGGAGAATTGCACACTGGAGGTACTCTTTAAAGAGATGTGGGCCGGTACAGAGACCCAGTGGAGAATTGCACACTGGAGGTACTCTTTAAAGAGGTGTGGGCCGGTACAGAGACCCAGTGGAGAATTGCACACTGGAGGTACTCTTTAAAGAGATGTGGGCCGGTACAGAGACCCAGTGGAGAATTGCACACTGGAGGTACTCTTTAAAGAGATGTGGGCCGGTACAGAGACCCAGTGGAGAATTGCACACTGGAGGTACTCTTTAAAGAGATGTGGGCAGGTACAGAGACCCAGTGGAGAATTGCACACTGGAGGTACTCTTTAAAGAGATGTGGGCCGGTACAGAGACCCAGTGGAGAATTGCACACTGGAGGTACTCTTTAAAGAGATGTGGGCAGGTACAGAGACCCAGTGGAAAATTGCAAACTGGAGGTACTCTTTAAAGAGATGTGGGCAGGTACAGAGACCCAGTGGAGAATTGCACACTGGAGGTACTCTTTAAAGAGATGTGGGCAGGTACAGAGACCCAGTGGAGAATTGCATACTGGAGGTACTCTTTAAAGAGATGTGGGCCGGTACAGAGACCCAGTGGAGAATTGCACACTGGAGGTACTCTTTAAAGAGTTGTGGGCCGGTACAGAGACCCAGTGGAGAATTGCACAATGGAGGTACTCTTTAAAGAGATGTGGGCCGGTACAGAGACCCAGTGGAGAATTGCACACTGGAGGTACTCTTTAAAGAGATTTGGGCCGGTACAGAGACCCAGTGGAGAATTGCACACTGGAGGTACTCTTTAAAGAGATGTGGGCCAGTACAGAGACCCAGTGGAGAATTGCACACTGGAGGTACTCTTTAAAGAGATGTGGGCCGGTACAGAGACCCAGTGGAGAATTGCACACTGGAGGTACTCTTTAAAGAGATGTGGGCCGGTACAGAGACCCAGTGGAGAATTGCACACTGGAGGTACTCTTTAAAGAGATGTGGGCCAGTACAGAGACCCAGTGGAGAATTGCACACTGGAGGTACTCTTTAAAGAGATGTGGGCCGGTACAGAGACCCAGTGGAGAATTGCACACTGGAGGTACTCTTTAAAGAGATGTGGGCCGGTACAGAGACCCAGTGGAGAATTGCACACTGGAGGTACTCTTTAAAGAGTTGTGGGCCGGTACAGAGACCCAGTGGAGAATTGCACAATGGAGGTACTCTTTAAAGAGATGTGGGCCGGTACAGAGACCCAGTGGAGAATTGCACACTGGAGGTACTCTTTAAAGAGATTTGGGCCGGTACAGAGACCCAGTGGAGAATTGCACACTGGAGGTACTCTTTAAAGAGATGTGGGCCAGTACAGAGACCCAGTGGAGAATTGCACACTGGAGGTACTCTTTAAAGAGATGTGGGCCGGTACAGAGACCCAGTGGAGAATTGCACACTGGAGGTACTCTTTAAAGAGATGTGGGCCGGTACAGAGACCCAGTGGAGAATTGCACAATGGAGGTACTCTTTAAAGAGATGCGATGTCCCATCGGGACAAAAGTAGATGGGATTTTTGTGTGTTTGTGTTGTTTGTGTTTTTGTGTGTTGTTTTGTGTACTTTGGACCGAAGCACATGCAGAGGCTGGCCAGGTATCCGTTGCTGAAGGCGAAGAGGACCATGAAGAGGATGAACCAGCCGTCATGGAGGAAGAACACGGGCAGGTTCTGGCGGGGCCGAACGTTACACAACATGAAGAGCGGCGGGAAAACCAGGCGGGAAATGATGGAAACGGGAAGTATCCTGCTGTCGCTCGGCGGCTGAAACAGACAGTCATCAAGTTACTAACAGAGCGGGGTCATCTGCACGTATGAACAGCACTTTGTCATCACTACAGCCAACCCAGTCTCACTGCATCTCGTGTTCACCAACACGATTTCTAATCTATTGATTCGTGTTCACCATCACGATTTGCCCCTTTTTTTCGTGTTGCACAGCACGATTTTAAAAGCAATGTATTTCTACTGGTAACGTGTTTCGTGCCTGCAGGCTGCAGCACGTCTTTTTCTCCGGTCGGGTCGTGGAAGACCGGAAGCTGTGTGGTTCATAAAAACATGTTCTTACTCAATATCAAGCCACAGTTATTGCTTTTATTTTAAATCGTATAATTTCGGACTTTTGTTGTCGTCTGTGAGGAAAATAAATGGCTCAGAGCCTCAGGATACTGAAATCTGTATTTTTAAATATTTCTTTCCTTCTAATTTGTTATTCTTTTCAAAATAACACACTGTTATTTACTCACCAATAACACACAATTATCCTTGCTTTTATTTATTTGTTTGATTTCATAATCTCGTGCTTTTTTGGCGTCCGTCAGGAACTGAATTTCAAAATAAAAATAACCGGAAACAGACGTAGGCATTTCGAGCGATTACCCAAGATCCTCAGCTATGGTTTAAGCTCGCTGATTGGATGTTTTAGCCGCAATGCATGCTGGGATTTGGTGTTTATACGATATGAAATCCGGAAAACATTTTAAAAGAATAAAATAATACTTAATTCCGAGTGCTCTTGCTTTTCTCTTTGAAAGTCCTCACATAACGGCATTGTAATACACGGTTCGGCTGCATTACATATTACAGATCTGCCGTAGTTCTTTATTTAGAGAGCCCTGATGAGAAGACGTTTGGACAAACTGAAGAAATGCCGCCGAAACTGAATACTTGACGTGGATCATAAATATATCAACAATTAAACAACATCTTCAATTTCTCTTCACACAATACGTCTCCTTGCAGTCTCAACACTAATTCGGCTGACTTTTACATTTGATCTAATTCATAGATAGGTTATATTTACACCATAACGGTGCACAGCTGATAGAAAAGTTAACCAAGTTAAATGGGAGTGTCGGAAAGCTAAAAGAGAGCATGAATGAAAAATTGCAAAGGAAGCTTTTTATAAATATGCCAGAAGCTCAAAGTCAATGCCACAGTCGGAGATCTGAAAAAGGCTAATGGCAGCCTGGCTCAAAGGACAAGGACAAAGCCAATACACTAAATTCCTTCTTTGCTAGTGTGTTCACAAAGGAGGATACCTCATCAATACCAGACTTCCAGGACAGACCATTTAATACTACACTAAATAAATTGGACTTCACATCTAAGGACATCCATAAAAAACGAACTTAGATGCCTCAAAAGCATCAGGACGGACGGCATCTATCCCGGGATTCTCAAAGAACTGAGTGACGAACTAGATAAACCCTTACTTATTATATTTCAAAAATGGCTTGATGAAGGTGTGGTACCACAGCCTTGGAAGGATGCTCATGTAACTCCTATATTCAAAAAAGGTGACCGAAGCAATCCTGGGAACTATAGGCCCGTCAGCCTTACAGCAGTAGTATGCAAACTCCTTGAATCCTTGGTGCGTGATGCCGTCACAGAACATCTCGACTCAAACAACCTATTATCAGACGGCCAACACGGCTTCGTCCAGGGCAGATCCTGTTGAACCCAGCTCCTGGCCTGCCTTCACATATGGTCTCGTACCCTTGACGAAAGAGGAAGTCTTGATGCCATTTATTTGGATTTCCAGAAAGCATTTGATACTGTACCTCACAAAGATTACTGAATGGGCTCTATGGGTATGGTATCCGTGGAGACACACTCACCTGGATCTCAGACTCTCAGGTCGACAGAGAGTCCTTGGTAACGGGAAACCATCTGGGTGGTGCCCAGTTCTCAGTGGAACTCCACAAGGTAGTGTCCTGGGTCGTGCACTGTTTGTCCTCTATATCAACGACCTACCCGATAATGTGAGCTCCAGGGTCCAGATGTTTGCAGATGATACTAAAGTCTTCAAGGAAATTAAGTGTAAAGAGGATGCAGAGAAACTCCAGTCAGATGTCTGAGAAATGCAAAGGTGGTCCGAGTGTTGGCAGCTCAAATTCAATGCAGCAAAGTGCAAAGTCATGCACTTAGGTTTTCTGAATCAAACATGAGTATAATATGGGTGATAATTCAAACACTATAAACCCATCCGAGACTCAGAATGAAAAGGACCTCGGTGTGATTGTTGACAATACCCTGACATTTAGTGACCATATCCGTCGGGCAAGTAACAAAGCGGATGGTATCCTAGCAACGATCCGCAGATCACACTTATTTGGACTCTGACGTAGTACGTAGTTTATACATCTCTCTTGTACGGCCACTCCTCGAGTATGGGAATGTCGCTTGGTCCCCCATGTACAAAAAGGATGCTGAGCTCATCGAGAAAATACAGAGAAGGGCAACGAAGCTGGTTCCAGAACTAAAGGACCTACCATATCAAGAACGACTGCAAAGTCTTAAAATGCCGAGTATGTATTATAGAAGGGCGAGGGGAGACATGATCGAAGTTTTCAAATATCTCCACAACATCTACAAAGCATCATGCCCACTCCAACGGGATTATAACACCAGGACTCGTGGACACTGCCTCAAGTTGAAGAAACAGCACTCAAGACTGGCTATCCGCCGCAACTTGTTCAGCCTGCGTGTGGCTGACTTGTGGAATGATCTGCCAGAAAGCGTTGTCACATCCAAGACGGTTAACTGTCTCAAATCCCGCCTCGACCGCTACCGGTCAAACATCACCTTCACTTTGGACGATGTGGCTGTTGCCAGCATCCATAGTAAATTAAGAATCAGTGATCTACTCATTTATTTATGAGCGCCTAAAAGGCCTTAGGCCTATTACAGCCGCATCCTATTGATTGATTGATTGATTGATTGAAAGGGACTTGTAGTTTTTAAAGATATTACTGATTTTCTTTGAATGTAAGAATGTAAATACTGAGTCTGAAATAGTATAGCAATATGCTGTACAATTATGTGAGAGCATGAATAAAACTACACATCTTCAGATGTTGTACATACACAAAAATAATACAAAGTTATTGTGGCTGTGTACCTTGTGTGCACCGCCTAGTGGTTAAAGCACGTTATTGAATTATTGTTTTTATGTGTTATATTTGATTAAATATTTAGAGTACATACTTTCATCGGGGGAAAGTAGAAGGTCTGTGATAGAAATATAGAATATAAAAAATCAAGAAGATACTGTAAGTGATCTCTGCAATAAAACAGTTTAGTGCCGGATGTACACAGGTATTAATAGGAGGAGGTGCAAAACAGACAAACTGATTAACCTTTATTTAAACATGAAAGAATACTTTAGATTAAGGTCTTCTTTCAAATAAGAAAAAAACTTTGGGGGTATCTACAGATAAATATTAGGCCTGACAAAGTACTTAACGTCTAATATATTGCTTTCCTGCAATGTTAACTATGTTGAAGCACTTATTTTAACTGATATTATACACATTCATTATACTCTTATGTAGATAGGATAAGAAATGTGCAGAATATGACAGTTTAATGGTGGAGGTACACATATTGATAGATGTCTTGTAATGCACTGTTGAGGAACCTGTGACCCAAGTTTTTCATGCATTGCATAACTACACCGTAGTTGTGTGATATGTCAATACACCTTTGAAAATCTAGAAATCTTGAAAGGGATGTGCAAAATAGCCATAATATACAGTCTTTAATTAACTATTAGAGAGAATAACAAGTAATTAATATACTTTATAGAGATCTGCAGATACATGTTTAGTCTTCTCGAGCACCAACTATCAAACATCTCTCCTGATTGTTGGCACTTGACAATCACCTTCCCTGAATTTCCCTCAGGTGTAACTAAAGTCTGATTTAAGGGTTGTTTATATTTCACATCATTAATCAGAATCTGCAAAGTAACTCAAATAAATGTAATGCAGTAAAAATACCAGGTTAACCTCTGAACTGTAGTGGAGTAGAATTACAAAGTATTAATGCTATATATTAATGCTGCGCATTATGGACACAAGCGATGTTCACCCATTTATTAATTATATGTTTTACATTTGATAACACCAATGTGTTTAATACTGGCAACTTCTAATTGTGGGAAAAACGAAAATGTTCGGTCGAGACGTCCCATAGGACATTTTGCGAAACACAATAGCCAGCATGTGTAGTTCTGGGGGGCGTTCGATTCCAGTTTTAGATAGTCTGGCGTGGTTTCGCTGGCTGTTTGACGCTCGGCGTAACCTTGGCGCACTGCCACTCCAACATCCAATCCCAGAGTTTGAAGATTAATCACGGGGACTGTAGTCCTAAACGATAGCTGGGGATTATGGGTAGTGTAGTGTCTTCGGCCATCCTA
The DNA here is from genome assembly GCF_902827115.2 of Pseudochaenichthys georgianus. NCBI lineage: Eukaryota > Metazoa > Chordata > Actinopteri > Perciformes > Channichthyidae > Pseudochaenichthys > Pseudochaenichthys georgianus. Next base: position 16,550 of record NW_027262181.1, on the reverse strand, counting down.
AACTCCTAGAGGCCTACGTCTCTTTCCGGTTATTTTTATTTTGAAATTCAGTTCCTGACGGACGCCAAAAAAGCCCGAGATTATGGAATTAAACCAATAAATAAAAGCAAGGATAATTGTGTGTTATTGGTGAGTAAATAACAGTGTGTTATTTTGAAAAGAATAACAAATTAGAAGGAAAGAAATATTTAGAAATACAGATTTCAGTATCCTGAGGCTCTGAGCCATTTATTTTCCTCACAGACGGCAACAAAAGTCAGAAATTATACGATTTAAAATAAAAGCAATAATCGTGGCTTGATATTGAGTAAGAACATGTTTTTATGAACCACACAGCTTCCGGTCTTCCACGACCCGACCGGAGAAAAAGACGTGCTGCAGCCTGCAGGCACGAAACACGTTACCAGTAGAAATACATTGCTTTTAAAATCGTGCTGTGCAACACGAAAAAAAGGGGGAAATCGTGATGGTGAACACGAAATGCCGTGAGACTGGGTTGAAAAGCACGGTCACATGACTTCACGTCACCACCGCTAAGCTAAAGGAGGCTAATGTTGGGCTATAAAGGAACTACAGCACGGTCACATGACTTCACGTCACCACCGCTAAGCTAAAGGCGGCTAATGTTGGGCTATAAAGAAACTACCTCACGGTCACATGACTTCACGTCACCACCGCTAAGCTAAAGGAGGCTAATGTTGGGCTATAAAGGAACTACAGCACGGTCACATGACTTCACGTCACCACCGCTAAGCTAAAGGAGGCTAATGTTGGGTTATAAAGGAACTACAGCACGGTCACATGACTTCACGTCACCACCGCTAAGCTAAAGGCGGCTAATGTTGGGCTATAAAGAAACTACCTCACGGTCACATGACTTCACGTCACCACCGCTAAGCTAAAGGAGGCTAATGTTGGGCTATAAAGGAACTACCTCACGGTCACATGACTTCACGTCACCACCGCTAAGCTAAAGGAGGCTAATGTTGGGCTATAAAGGAACTACAGCACGGTCACATGACTTCACGTCACCACCGCTAAGCTAAAGGAGGCTAATGTTGGGCTATAAAGGAACTACAGCACGGTCACATGACTTCACGTCACCACCGCTAAGCTAAAGGCGGCTAATGTTGGGCTATAAAGGAACTACAGCACGGTCACATGACTTCACGTCACCACCGCTAAGCTAAAGGAGGCTAATGTTGGGCTATAGAGGAACTACAGCACGGTCACATGACTTCACCACCGCTAAGCTAAAGGAGGCTAATGTTGGGCTATAAAGGAACTACAGCACGGTCACATGACTTCACGTCACCACCGCTAAGCTAAAGGAGACTAGTGTTGGGCTATAAAGGAACTACAGCACGGTCACATGACTTCACGTCACCACCGCTAAGCTAAAGGAGGCTAATGTTGGGCTATAGAGGAACTACAGCACGGTCACATGACTTCACGTCACCACCGCTAAGCTAAAGGCGGCTAATGTTGGGCTATAAAGGAACTACAGCACGGTCACATGACTTCACGTCACCACCGCTAAGCTAAAGGAGGCTAATGTTGGGCTATAAAGGAACTACAGCACGGTCACATGACTTCACGTCACCACCGCTAAGCTAAAGGTGGCTAATGTTGGGCTATAAAGGAACTACAGCACGGTCACATGACTTCACGTCACCACCGCTAAGCTAAAGGAGGCTAATGTTGGGCTATAGAGGAACTACAGCACGGTCACATGACTTCACGTCACCACCGCTAAGCTAAAGGAGGCTAATGTTGGGCTATAAAGGAACTACAGCACGGTCACATGACTTCACGTCACCACCGCTAAGCTAAAGGTGGCTAATGTTGGGCTATAAAGGAACTACAGCACGGTCACATGACTTCACGTCACCACCGCTAAGCTAAAGGAGGCTAATGTTGGGCTATAGAGGAACTACAGCACGTTCACATGACTTCACATCACCACCGCTAAGCTAAAGGTGGCTAATGTTGGGCTATAGAGGAACTACAGCACGTTCACATGACCTCACGTCACCACCGCTAAGCTAAAGGAGGCTAATGTTGGGCTACAGCACGGTCACATGACTTCGCTTTAACCACAGACCTTATTTATGGCTAACAACCAAAAACACAGTCAGTAACCATAGACCTCCAGACCAGGGGACAGGAAGTGATGTCAGGGTTCAGGACTCACCCACATGCAGAAGGCGGTCAGGCTGCGTCCGGCCCAGTCGCTCAGGTTGAAGAGGAGGAAGCAGCTGACGGGGATGAAGTATCGCTCTGTGGAAGAAACACCATATCTATAAATAACTTGTGACGGACAAATACGACTTCCAGCATCAGAAACCATTAAACGTTAACGTTCTGTTGATATTACAACATCTAACTGGGACAGTTCATTACATCAGAGTCTAAAAGTGCCTGTTTTAAAGAGGAGCCAGCCGACCAATCACAGGCAGCGTGATGAACTCATGAGACACCACAGAAGAAGAGACTGACCCCAGGACCCCCTGGCCAGCGTGGACTTGGTGTCGGCCGTGATGGCGGGGAACGTGCCGATGGTGACGGTGAAGGTGAAGCACACGGAGAGAGCCAGCAGCCAGATCTGAGGTCAGAGGTCACCGTTACATCACTATGTTATATCAGACTAAATGTGTTATTTTAGATTTTCAAAAACAAAACAATTCACACTTTTCTCAGGATCTTTAGAATGAAGTCACAATTCTGACTCTAACTTCAGATTTCTGAAAAGAACATCTCTCTTTTCTCACTTTATTTTCAGAAATAAATCTGCATTCTGAGAATAAAGTAAAGTCTACAGAAAAACAACTGAAACTAAATTCTGTCTTTTGTTTAAAAATTCTGAAAAATAATCTTTTAAAATAAAGTCAGAATTGTGAGGAACAGTTTAAACTTTATTTTAATGAAAACATTCTTTAGATTTTCAGATTCCGTTTTGAGAATGGTGACTTTATTCTCAGATCTCCTCCTGTGGCCTTGAGGCTCTTCGTGTCGGACCTTCTTAAAGATCTTCACGATGGAGACGTCCTGCTGGCCGCTCCGATCAGCCGACTCTCCATCGCCCTCTGAGGGCGACACAAATACTGTTGTTGTTATTAATGTTTCTATTATCAGTGTTGAACAGAGTAAACAGAGTACCTGGGTTCATCAGGATCACCGAGTTCTCCGGGCTCGGTTTCCGGTTCTTCTCCTGATAGAACTGGAAGAACTCCTGAAAACAGGAAACAGGAAATATTACATAAGTATATGAATATATTAAAAGCACTCTGACGATGACACCGTTCGTTTATTCGATTGGATAAGTGCGTGTACCAGTTTGGGCAGCAGGATGTAGCAGAGGATGGACAGAAAGATAACAACACAGGCTGTGATGAAGTATCCAAAGGCTGCATCCGGCAGATCAGACCCGCCTGAGAGAGGGATCGAACCGGCCCATCAGTGACAGACAGCCCCCGGAGCCACAGAGGATGTTTTATAAGATGTTTTATTTTGGTGTTTTATTCTGAAATACTTGCGATGGCGCAGATCATGGCGAAGGCGGCGAAGCTGCCTGCCAGCCCCTGGCCGCTCATGACGGGCGTGGTGTACGAAGCCGGGAGCAGCCCTGCCATCCCAAACAGACTGCCCTGCAGCACCGCTCCGAACGCTGTCAACAAACAAACAAATAAACAACAGACTGCCCTACAGCACCGCTCCGAACGCTGTCAACAAACAAACAGACAAATAACAAACAGACTGCCCTGCAGCACCGCTCCGAACGCTGTCAACAAACAAACAAATAAACAACCAACAGACTGCCCTGCAGCACCGCTCCGAACGCTGTCAACAAACAAACACACAAACAACAGACTGCCCTGCAGCACCGCTCCGAACGCTGTCAACAAACAAACACACAAACAACCAACAGACTGCCCTGCAGCACCGCTCCGAACGCTGTCAACAAACAAACAAACAAACAACCAACAGACTGCCCTGCAGCACCGCTCCGAACGCTGTCAACAAACAAACAAACAACCAACAGACTGCCCTGCAGCACCGCTCCGAACGCTGTCAACAAACAAACAAACAAACCACCAACAGACTGCCCTGCAGCACCGCTCCCAACGCTGTCAACAAACAAACAAATAAACAAACACATAAACAAACACACTAAGGCATAACTCACAGTTGATGGTGACGATCTTCGCCATGGTGACGCAGAAGAAGGCGAGCGGCTCCAGAGGAACTCTGACGAAGACGGCGGTGGCGATGAACACGAACATGATGACGAGGAGACTGCCGAGCACCCGGAGGCGCTGAGACACCCTGGGGGGGACATCAGCAGGAGAGGACTCTTTAAAGTAGAGACACTTCATACTGATATACACCTGAACATCAGCAGGAGAGGACTCTTTAAAGTAGAGACACTACATACTGATATACACCTGAACATCAGCAGGAGAGGACTCTTTAAAGTAGAGACGCTACACACTGATATACACCTGAACATCAGCAGGAGAGGACTCTTTAAAGTAGAGACACTACATACTGATATACACCTGAACATCAGCAGGAGAGGACTCTTTAAAGTAGAGACACTACATACTGATATACACCTGAACATCAGCAGGAGAGGACTCTTTAAAGTAGAGACACTACATACTGATATACACCTGAACATCAGCAGGAGAGGACTCTTTAAAGTAGAGACACTACATACTGATATACACCTGAACATCAGCAGGAGAGGACTCTTTAAAGTAGAGACACTACATACTGATATACACCTGAACATCAGCAGGAGAGGACTCTTTAAAGTAGAGACACTACATACTGATATACACCTGGACATCAGCAGGAGAGGACTCTTTAAAGTAGAGACACTACATACTGATATACACCTGAACATCAGCAGGAGAGGACTCTTTAAAGTAGAGACACTACACACTGATATACACCTGAACATCAGCAGGAGAGGACTCTTTAAAGTAGAGACACTACACACTGATATACACCTGAACATCAGCAGGAGAGGACTCTTTAAAGTAGAGACGTTACATACTGATATACACCTGAACATCAGCAGGAGAGGACTCTTTAAAGTAGAGACACTACATACTGATATACACCTGAACATCAGCAGGAGGGGACTCTTTAAAGTAGAGACACTACATACTGATATACACCTGAACATCAGCAGGAGAGGACTCTTTAAAGTAGAGACACTACATACTGATATACACCTGAACATCAGCAGGAGAGGACTCTTTAAAGTAGAGACACTACATACTGATATACACCTGAACATCAGCAGGAGAGGACTCTTTAAAGTAGAGACACTACATACTGATATACACCTGAACATCAGAGGAGAGGACTCTTTAAAGTAGAGACACTACATACTGATATACACCTGAACATCAGAGGAGAGGACTCTTTAAAGTAGAGACACTGATATACACCTGAACATCAACAGGAGAGGACTCTTTAAAGTAGAGACACTACATACTGATATACACCTGAACATCAGCAGGAGAGGACTCTTTAAAGTAGAGACACTACATACTGATATACACCTGAACATCAGCAGGAGAGGACTCTTTAAAGTAGAGACACTACATGCTGATATACACCTGAACATCAGCAGGACAGGACTCTTTAAAGTAGAGACACTACATACTGATATACACCTGAACATCAGAGGAGAGGACTCTTTAAAGTAGAGACACTACATACTGATATACACCTGAACATCAGCAGGAGAGGACTCTTTAAAGTAGAGACACTACATGCTGATATACACCTGAACATCAGCAGGACAGGACTCTTTAAAGTAGAGACACTACATACTGATATACACCTGAACATCAGCAGGAGAGGACTCTTTAAAGTAGAGACACTACATACTGATATACACCTGAACATCAACAGGAGAGGACTCTTTAAAGTAGAGACACTACATACTGATATACACCTGAACATCAGCAGGAGAGGACTCTTTAAAGTAGAGACGTTACATACTGATATACACCTGAACATCAGCAGGAGAGGACTCTTTAAAGTAGAGACGTTACATACTGATATACACCTGAACATCAGCAGGAGAGGACTCTTTAAAGTAGAGACACTACATACTGATATACACCTGAACATCAACAGGAGAGGACTCTTTAAAGTAGAGACACTACATACTGATATACACCTGAACATCAGCAGGAGAGGACTCTTTAAAGTAGAGACACTACATACTGATATACACCTGAACATCAGCAGGAGAGGACTCTTTAAAGTAGAGACACTACATGCTGATATACACCTGAACATCAGCAGGACAGGACTCTTTAAAGTAGAGACACTACATACTGATATACACCTGAACATCAGAGGAGAGGACTCTTTAAAGTAGAGACACTACATACTGATATACACCTGAACATCAGCAGGAGAGGACTCTTTAAAGTAGAGACACTACATGCTGATATACACCTGAACATCAGCAGGACAGGACTCTTTAAAGTAGAGACACTACATACTGATATACACCTGAACATCAGCAGGAGAGGACTCTTTAAAGTAGAGACACTACATACTGATATACACCTGAACATCAACAGGAGAGGACTCTTTAAAGTAGAGACACTACATACTGATATACACCTGAACATCAGCAGGAGAGGACTCTTTAAAGTAGAGACGTTACATACTGATATACACCTGAACATCAGCAGGAGAGGACTCTTTAAAGTAGAGACGTTACATACTGATATACACCTGAACATCAGCAGGAGAGGACTCTTTAAAGTAGAGACACTACATACTGATATACACCTGAACATCAGCAGGAGGGGACTCTTTAAAGTAGAGACACTACATACTGATATACACCTGAACATCAGCAGGAGAGGACTCTTTAAAGTAGAGACACTACATACTGATATACACCTGAACATCAGCAGGAGAGGACTCTTTAAAGTAGAGACACTACATACTGATATACACCTGAACATCAGAGGAGAGGACTCTTTAAAGTAGAGACACTACATACTGATATACACCTGAACATCAGAGGAGAGGACTCTTTAAAGTAGAGACACTGATATACACCTGAACATCAACAGGAGAGGACTCTTTAAAGTAGAGACACTACATACTGATATACACCTGAACATCAGCAGGAGAGGACTCTTTAAAGTAGAGACACTACATACTGATATACACCTGAACATCAGCAGGAGAGGACTCTTTAAAGTAGAGACACTACATGCTGATATACACCTGAACATCAGCAGGACAGGACTCTTTAAAGTAGAGACACTACATACTGATATACACCTGAACATCAGAGGAAAGGACTCTTTAAAGTAGAGACACTACATACTGATATACACCTGAACATCAGCAGGAGAGGACTCTTTAAAGTAGATACACTACATGCTGATATACACCTGAACATCAGCAGGACAGGACTCTTTAAAGTAGAGACACTACATACTGATATACACCTGAACATCAGCAGGAGAGGACTCTTTAAAGTAGAGACACTACATACTGATATACACCTAAACATCAGAGGAGAGGACTCTTTAAAGTAGAGACACTACATACTGATATACACCTGAACATCAGAGGAGAGGACTCTTTAAAGTAGAGACACTACATACTGATATACACCTGAACATCAACAGGAGAGGACTCTTTAAAGTAGAGACACTACATACTGATATACACCTGAACATCAGCAGGAGAGGACTCTTTAAAGTAGAGACACTACATACTGATATACACCTGAACATCAGAGGAGAGGACTCTTTAAAGTAGAGACACTACACACTGATATACACCTGAACATCAGCAGGAGAGGACTCTTTAAAGTAGAGACACTACATACTGATATACACCTGAACATCAGAGCAGAGGACTCTTTAAAGTAGAGACACTGATATACACCTGAACATCAGAGGAGAGGACTCTTTAAAGTAGAGACACTGATATACACCTGAACATCAGAGGAGAGGACTCTTTAAAGTAGAGACACTGATATACACCTGAACATCAGAGCAGAGGACTCTTTAAAGTAGAGACACTGATATACACCTGAACATCAGCAGGAGAGGACTCTTTAAAGTAGAGACACTGATATACACCTGGACATCAGCAGGAGAGTACTCTTTAAAGTAGAGACTCTAATATACACCTGGACATCAGAGCAGAGGACTCTTTAAAGTAGCATGTCTCACAGTCTGTGCAGCAGCGAGGTCAGGCAGGTGCACAGCAGCAGCGGCAGCATCGCACACAGCGTCATCACGTTGTTGAAGCTCGCCTCCAACGCACTGCGCTCCCCTGGTGCCTCCGTCTGATTGGCTGAGGATTCCTCCAATGGGGAGTCCTTCAGACGGCTGGTGAAGTACTGCACACACAAGCAACTGCTGTTTGATTGTTATATAGATATATATATTTAGTTGTTAAATTAATATAATACAGGATCATTTATAAATAAAAACTGTTATTTCTGTTGACTCTTGAACACTGTTTAAATTATTCGTCCTTATAAAAAGAAAACTCCTGACAGAGCTGGAGATGGCGAGGGGGTGGAAAGCAGGCAGGAAGTGATGTCATACCACGGTGGCGTTCATGTAGAAGTTCCAGGGCAGCAGCGTCCCCAAACCGAGCATGAAGAAGATCAACCACACGCCGAAATACCTGCAGGAAGACCATTTCAAAATAAAACACCTGTCAATCAATCTGTGACTCCACCTCCAGAGGTCACCTGTCAATCAATCTGTGACTCCACCTCCAGAGGTCACCTGTCAATCAATCTGTGACTCCACCTCCAGAGGTCACCTGTCAATCAATCTGTGACTCCACCTCCAGAGGTCACCTGTCAATCAATCTGTGACTCCACCTCCAGAGGTCACCTGTCAATCAATATGTGACTCCACCTCCAGAGGTCACCTGTCAATCAATCTGTGACTCCACCTCCAGAGGTCACCTGTCAATCAATCTGTGACTCCACCTCCAGAGGTCACCTGTCAATCAATCTGTGACTCCACCTCCAGAGGTCACCTGTCACGTCCTGCAGTATTTATTCTTATATGTATATATATATATATATATATATATATTAAAGGTCTCCTATCATGCAAATGTTACTTGTTGATGTCGGGGAACTCACGAAGGGTCAGGAAATAAACCCTCTCTCTTTTCCTCCGTACCCAAATCTCTAAAAACGGGGAACAACGGAGCTGATCCAGATGTGCGTCCGATATGACGGTAATATCTGAAATGTGGACCCACGGGCCAATCAGAACGTTGCTATCAGAAACAATGCCCGACTGTTTTGGACGTAATATGGTCGGTGTTTACATTAGCATCGCTAACACTCAGAGCTAACCTGTACTGGAGAGCATGTGTGTGAAGAAGCAGGAAGTAGAAAGGAACTCACCTTGTGGTGTAACCGCAAGAGAGAAAGCCTTTGAGCTCCAGACTGTTTCAGATCCTTGATCATCCATGATATGGCGTTTCATCACGGCAGTATCTGCCGGTAGAATCTCCCGCATAAGCTCCGCCCCTCTTTTTTCTCAATTTTTTTTTTTTTAAAGCTTTAAACCCCAAATCAGCACTTTAGAAACAGGAAGTGAAATAGAGGGTTATGAGGCATGGCTAGAATGGGCTGTCACTACCCGATCCGTCCCCCTGCCCGATCTGCAGTGGCATGTGCGAGATGGTCCGCCATATTTGACAACTCCGGACGGCAACCCAAGAAGGACACTTGACACAGTGGCTTTTAGAAAAGCTCAAAAAGAAAAACCGAGAGAGAGATGAGTTATTGTTGTTACAACGTGACTTCACTATTATTTACAACTCTTTATATTGGGTTCTTTTATTTGGGGTTAAGTACATTGTCAGAATAAGTGAGAAATGGATTTAACTTCTGTTGGACAGCTATCATACTGAATACATATCTACTGTGAATGTATGCAAACATGTATGGCATATGCCATATTCTTTTCTCACTTATTCTGACGATGTGCTTAACCCCAAATAAAAGAACCCAATATAAAGAGTTGTAAATAATAGTGAAGTCACGTTGTAACAACAATAACTCATCTCTCTCGAGTTTTCTTTTTGAGCTTTGCTAAAAGCCGCTGTGTCAAGTGTCCTTCTTGGGTTGCCGTATGGAGTTGTCCAATATGGCGGACCATCTCGCACATGCGCACTGCAGATCGGGCAGAGCGCATGACTTCATAGACATGTTTTTAATATCTTTTATATATCTGAGACCCGTGCTATCGCCTAACATAGCGTGATAGGTGACCTTTAATGTATGTATTGCATGTATTGTGTGTTTTAATGAATTATCGACCAACCAGCTGAACACTGGGAATAATAGAAGTTGTTTTAACTCACTTATCTTTTGGAGACCTGGCAGCCATTCTCCTCTGAGGAAGTGAAGGGGAACAAACATTAGACTTTGGCTTTTCAAAGTAAAACACACCAGACTTATCTTTTCAAAGTAAAACACAGCAGACTTAGCTTTTCAAAGTAAAACACAGCAGACTTAGGCTTTTCAAAGTAAAACAGACCAGGCTTTTCAAAGTAAAACACAGCAGACTTAGGCTTTTCAAAGTAAAACACAGCCGACTTAGGCTTTTCAAAGTAAAACAGACCAGGCTTTTCAAAGTAAAACACACCAGACTTAGCTTTTCAAAGTAAAACACATCAGACTTAGGCTTTTCAAAGTAAAATACACCAGACGTAGACTTTTCAAAATAAAACACACCAGAGTTAAACGTACCATATTTGCGACACCTTTCAAAATAAAAGCCTCCCGCTTCAGAGGCAGGATGAAGGATTCTCTCGTTACAGAACCACACAGAACCTCAGCTCAGAGTTTAAAGATGTTTCTGAGTAAAGTGAGCATAGCTTCTGCTCCTCTCTGAGAACAGGAAGTGAAAGTTTCTGCAGGAACGCTGAGAGACGCGTGATGAGTATTTTGTAACATCTTTAAAAACTCAACTCATCAGATTCTTCTCACGCTGCGGCTGCTTTTTATTTAAACTACAGACACTTTGCTCACATGTGAACCTTCAGATCTGTGTATTCATATTGTGTTTGAGATAGATATGGACCTGGTCACGTGGATCCATAGATCCCTACACGTGGATCCATAGATCCCTACACGTGGATCCATAGATCCCTACACGTGGATCCATAGATCCCTACACGTGGATCCATAGATCCCTACACGTGGATCCATAGAGGTGATCGGATCTAGACGAGGACACGGTCGGCTTCCTTCCTGTGGTTGAGTGATCCTCGTCTAAATATCTGAATATAATTCATATTAAAAAGATTCACCTCAAGTTGTTCACCGCCTCCAGAAGTTCTCCAAGTGTCTGCAGTTGTTCTCTTAAGGTGCTGCAGATGGTCCTGAGGTTCTGCAGAGGTTCTCCTCTCTGCTGGTTGAGCTTCAGTGTTAGATGTTCTCTAACGTTCTCTCTATCAGACTGTCTTCAGTCCTGGTTCCAGTGGTTCCACCGGGTTCTAGTTCCTGGTTCCTCTGGATGCTGGTTCCTCTGGTTCCTCTGGGTTCTAGTTCCTGGTTCCTCTGGGTTCCTGGTTCCTCTGCATGCTGGTTCCAGTGGTTCTGCCGCAGCTTTTCCTCCTCGCTGTGTGTCTGCAGAGTCAGCAGCCAGGTGACCTTTGACCTCTGGTATCAGTGCGTTAGTGGACTTTGATTCTGTGGAAATGACAATGCAAGATAACGCTCTCTGAGGTCTCACATGTTCCTCAGGTGGAACCATCAGGACTAAAGAGGTTCTGTCATTAAGACACAGTCCTGGGGGGTCACAGGGTTTCCACATGTCCTCCAGTGTTCTCTGACAGGCGGAGAGAACACCTGGCACCCTCCTGCAGTTAGCATCAGCCTCCAAAGGAACCTTGTAATATACAGAAGGTGTTAATGTCAGTTATGAGGGGGGAGGGGTCCCTGTATGAACACCTGCAGCTGATCATTGCTCTGACCCTGTCTCTTTCTGTCTCTGAAACTAAACCGTCCACGCTGTAAACAAATCAACTAAACCGTCCACGCTGTAAACAAATCAACTAAACCGTCCACGCTGTAAACAAATCAACTAAACCGTCCACGCTGTAAACAAATCAACTAAACCGTCCACGCTGTAAACAAATCAACTAAACCGTCCACGCTGTAAACAAATCAACTAACCGTCCACGCTGTAAACAAATCAACTAAACCGTCCACTCTGTAAACAAATCAACTAAACCGTCCACGCTGTAAACAAATCAACTAAACCGTCCACGCTGTAAACAAATCAACTAAACCGTCCACGCTGTAAACAAATCAACTAAACCGTCCACGCTGTAAACAAATCAACTAAACCGTCCACGCTGTAAACAAATCAACTAAACCGTCCACGCTGTAAACAAATCAACTAAACCGTCCACGCTGTAAACAAATCAACTAAACCGTCCACTCTGTAAACAAATCAACTAAACCGTCCACGCTGTAAACAAATCAACTAAACCGTCCACGCTGTAAACAAATCAACTAAACCGTCCACGCTCTAAACAAATCAACTAAACCGTCCACGCTCTAAACAAATCAACTAAACCGTCCACTCTGTAAACAAATCAACTAAACCGTCCACGCTGTAAACAAATCAACTAAACCGTCCACTCTGTAAACAAATCAACTAAACCGTCCACTCTGTAAACAAATCAACTAAACCGTCCACGCTCTAAACAAATCAACTAAACCGTCCACGCTCTAAACAAATCAACTAAACCGTCCACGCTGTAAACAAATCAACTAAACCGTCCACTCTGTAAACAAATCAACTAAACCGTCCACGCTCTAAACAAATCAACTAAACCGTCCACGCTCTAAACAAATCAACTAAACCGTCCACGCTCTAAACAAATCAACTAAACCGTCCACTCTGTAAACAAATCAACTAAACCGTCCACTCTGTAAACAAATCAACTAAACCGTCCACGCTCTAAACAAATCAACTAAACCGTCCACTCTGTAAACAAATCAACTAAACCGTCCACTCTGTAAACAAATCAACTAAACCGTCCCCACTGTAAACAAATCAACTAAACCGTCCACTCTGTAAACAAATCAACTAAACCGTCCCCACTGTAAACAAATCAACTAAACCGTCCACTCTGTAAACAAATCAACTAAACCGTCCCCACTGTAAACAAATCAACTAAACCGTCCACTCTGTAAACAAATCAACTAAACCGTCCACTCTGTAAACAAATCAACTAAACCGTCCCCACTGTAAACAAATCAACTAAACCGTCCCCACTGTAAACAAATCAACTAAACCGTCCACTCTGTAAACAAATCAACTAAACCGTCCACTCTGTAAACAAATCAACTAAACCGTCCACTCTGTAAACAAATCAACTAAACCGTCCCCACTGTAAACAAATCAACTAAACCGTCCCCACTGTAAACAAATCAACTAAACCGTCCACTCTGTAAACAAATCAACTAAACCGTCCACTCTGTAAACAAATCAACTAAACCGTCCCCACTGTAAACAAATCAATCCTCTCAGTGCAGCTAGGTGCCTTCTCCTCTGCCAAAGCCCCTCTTACCTGTGGGGTCCCCCAGGGCTCTATCCTGGGCCCATCCTCTTTCTACTGTACGTACTGCCCCTAGGCTCAATCCTCACTAAACATAATATCCCCTTCCATTGTTACGCTGACGATGTTCAGATCTATCTGCCCCTCAATCAAAATGCCAACTCACTCCAGCAGCTGAAGGACTGCTTAACAGAGATCAAATCCTGGCTGAGCAAAAACTTCCTTACCCTCAATGAGAGCAAGACTGAGGTCATCTTTTTTGGACCCCGACCTCCAGTCTCCCCGGTTGATATTCTGGGCTCCCTCAGTAAAAACATCTTCCCCTCTGTCATGAACCTTGGAGTGACCTTCAACAGCGCCTTTACATGTGATCAGCAGGTCAGCAGCGTAGTCAAGACCTGCTTTTTCAAAACACGACTATTGGCTAAGACCAAGTCGTGTTTATCTTCTAAAGACCTAGAAAGGGTTATGAACGCTTTGTGACCTCCAGACTGGATTGCTGCAGCGCTCTGTGTGTGGGTACGGACCAGGCCTCAGTCAGACGCCTGCAGCTGGTGCAGAACGCAGCTGCACGTCTTCTCACTGGCCATTGGGGCGACCACATCACCCCGAATTCTGGCCTCACTGCACCGGCTTCCAGTTCGGCTCAGAATAGATTTTAAACTCCTTGTATTTGTTCTCAAAGCCCTGAATGGGCCGGCTCCTCCTATGTAGCCGAACTCCTCCAGCGCTGCACCCCAGAGCCTTAAGGTCTGCTGACCAGCTGCTGCTGGTAGCGCCCAAGACCAGGCTCAAACCCCGAGGGCAGCGAGCCTTCGCAGCAGCTGGCCCCAGGCTCTGGAACACTCTGCCCCTCCCCTTTTCTCTCTGGCTTTTGTTTAATTATCTATTTATTCATTTATTTAGTTATTCATTTAGTTCTTTATTTTAATATTTATAACATAACATAGGATTTCATAGTATTTTTAAAATAGTTTATACATTATTCGAATATAGGAATAGTAGATAGGATTACTTCAAATATAGTACCTTATATTTCATATTTTTTTGCCTTTAGACCCTTCCGGTTTATTCTTAAAAACCCTTACCCTTACCCACCCCCCATTTTCCCTCTGCTGGTCTATGGCCTTGTAGAGGGTAACGGTCCCCTCTGCTGGTCTATGGCCTTGTAGAGGGTAGCGGTCCCCTCTGCTGGTCTACGGCCTTGTAGAGGGTAACGGTCCCCTCTGCTGGTCTATGGCCTTGTAGAGGGTAACGGTCCCCTCTGCTGGTCTACGGCCTTGTAGAGGGTAACGGTCCCCTCTGCTGGTCTATGGCCTTGTAGAGGGTAACGGTCCCCTCTGCTGGTCTACGGCCTTGTAGAGGGTAACGGTCCCCTCTGCTGGTCTACGGCCTTGTAGAGGGTAACGGCCCCCTCTGCTGGTCTACGGCCTTGTAGAGGGTAACGGTCCCCTCTGCTGGTCTATGGCCTTGTAGAGGGTAACGGTCCCCTCTGCTGGTCTATGGCCTTGTAGAGGGTAACGGTCCCCTCTGCTGGTCTATGGCCTTGTAGAGGGTAACGGTCCCCTCTGCTGGGGCCTTGTAGAGGGTAACGGTCTCCTCTGCTGGTCTATGGCCTTGTAGAGGGTAGCGGTCCCCTCTGCTGGGGCCTTGTAGAGGGTAACGGTCTCCTCTGCTGGTCTATGGCCTTGTAGAGGGTACGGTCCCCTCTGCTGGGGCCTTGTAGAGGGTAACGGTCTCCTCTGCTGGTCTATGGCCTTGTAGAGGGTAACGGTCTCCTCTGCTGGTCTATGGCCTTGTAGAGGGTAACGGTCCCCTCTGCTGGTCTATGGCCTTGTAGAGGGTAACGGTCCCCTCTGCTGGTCTATGGCCTTGTAGAGGGTAACGGTCCCCTCTGCTGGTCTATGGCCTTGTAGAGGGTAACGGTCCCCTCTGCTGGTCTATGGCCTTGTAGAGGGTAACGGTCCCCTCTGCTGGTCTATGGCCTTGTAGAGGGTAACGGTCCCCTCTGCTGGGCTATGGCCTTGTAGAGGGTAACGGTCCCCTCTGCTGGTCTATGGCCTTGTAGAGGGTAACGGTCCCCTCTGCTGGTCTATGGCCTTGTAGAGGGTAACGGTCCCCTCTGCTGGTCTATGGCCTTGTAGAGGGTAACGGTCCCCTCTGCTGGTCTATGGCATTGTAGAGGGTAACGGTCCCCTCTGCTGGTCTATGGCATTGTAGAGGGTAACGGGGTACAGAGTCGCTTAGATAAGCGGGGGAGTGCATCTGACGAAGAGATAGGTTGTTGTGCTCCCTCTCTCTGTTTCTTATCTATATCTAATAGAACTGCTCAGGTCTTGATAGATTGAGTGGGGAAGTTCATGAGATCTTTCTAGAGGGTTATCAAGAATAACTTTTATCCAGTGACCTTCCCCCTCTCTGTCTGTGTCTGTATTCTCTTGTTCCGATCAACCACATCTTTGTTCTTGTTTTGTATCTATCTCTACGGCGGGACCCGGAGTCGAGGCTGATCCTCTTGCTGTAGTCCTGTGTCCTGGATCCTCTATCCTGAGTTCTGGATTAAGTGGTGAACTTCGGGTCGTGGCTGAACCCGTCTCTGCGGTCCTGCCTGGGTCTCGTCATGCTGCTTCCCTGATGGCTTCCACAGGATTGTAGCTGACATCCTCGTGGATTCATCTCCTCATTACAGACACATGCATTTCCTAACATTCGGTCTATATGCTGTAAAATGTATTATCTCTTGGATTTACACACGGCATCTATTGCAGTCTGTCCGTCCTGGAGAGGATCCTCCTCTGCTGCTCTCCCTGAGGTTTCTCCCATGTTCCCTTAAACTGTGGGGTTTCTCTGGAAGTGTTTCCTTGTACGATGTGAGGGTCTGAGGACAGAGGGTCTGAGGACAGAGGGTCCGAGGACAGAGGGTCTAAGGA
>NW_027262180.1:12500-39571 GCF_902827115.2 Pseudochaenichthys georgianus | reverse complement strand
GTACTCTTGTACTTGAGTAAAAGTAGAAGTACTCAGATCTGGTACTTGAGTAAAAGTAGAAGTACTCAGATCTTGTACTAGAGTAAAAGTAGAAGTACTCAGATCTGGTACTTGAGTAAAAGTAGAAGTACTCAGATCTAGTACTTGAGTAAAAGTAGAAGTACTCAGATATTGTGCTGGAGTAAAAGTAGAAGTACTCAGATCTGGTACTTGAGTAAAAGTAGAAGTACTCAGATCTAGTACTCGAGTAAAAGTAGAAGTACTCAGATCTAGTACTTGAGTAAAAGTAGAAGTACTCAGATCTTGTAGTTGAGTAAACGTAGAAGTACTCAGATCTGGTACTTGAGTAAAAGTAGAAGTACTCAGATCTAGTACTCGAGTAAAAGTAAAAGTACTCAGATCTAGTACTTGAGTAAAAGTAGAAGTACTCAGATCTTGTAGTTGAGTAAAAGTAGAAGTACTCAGATCTTGTACTTGAGTAAAAGTAGAAGTACTCAGATCTGGTACTTGAGTAGAAGTAGAAGTACTCAGATCTGGTACTTGAGTAAAAGTAGAAGTACTCAGATCTAGTACTCGAGTAAAAGTAGAAGTACTCAGATCTAGTACTTGAGTAAAAGTAGAAGTACTCAGATCTTGTAGTTGAGTAAAAGTAGAAGTACTCAGATCTTGTACTTGAGTAAAAGTAGAAGTACTCAGATCTGGTACTTGAGTAAAAGTAGAAGTACCAGAGTGTAGGAATTCTCTCTCACAGTAAAAGTCCGGCATTCAAAATGTTCCTCAAGTGAAAGTAGAAAAATATTCTCATCCAAATATAGTGAAAGACAGTAAAAGTAGTCGTTAGAAGTAGAAGTACACCATGTACCTCTGAACTGTAGTGAGTAGAAGTACACCATGTACCTCTGAACTGTAGAGGAGTAGAAGTACACCATGTACCTCTGAACTGTAGAGGAGTAGAAGTACACCATGTACCTCTGAACTGTAGAGGAGTAGAAGTACACCATGTACCTCTGAAATGTAGAGGAGTAGAAGTACACCATGTACCTCTGAACTGTAGAGGAGTAGAAGTACACCATGTACCTCTGAAATGTAGAGGAGGAGAAGTACACCATGTACCTCTGAACTGTAGAGGAGTAGAAGTACACCATGTACCTCTGAAATGTAGAGGAGGAGAAGTACACCATGTACCTCTGAACTGTAGAGGAGTAGAAGTACACCATGTACCTCTGAAATGTAGAGGAGGAGAAGTACAAAGTAGAATCAAATGGAAATACTCAAGTACAAGTACCTCAAAGTTGTACTTAAGTAAATGTACTTAGGTACCTTACACCTCTAGAGAAAACACATGTATTACTGAAGTATAAAGAAGATACTGAATGTTTTGAAAACTCAACACACATCAGATGATGGTTTCCTTGTGTAGGTATGTGGCGCCCCCTGCTGGTGAACTATGTGGCGGCCCCTGCTGGTGAACTATGTGGCGCCCCCTGCTGGTGAACTATGTGGCGCCCCCTGCTGGTGAACTATTTGGTGCCCCCTGCTGGTGAACGAAGGGACAGTCTGCTTCACTGGAACACTGTTCAACTGTGAAATACTTTTATATATTTATTCCCCTGTCTACTTTAGAATTAAATACAAAATACAAAGATACTATTAAATAAAATAGGAACATATTTAATAAACATCCATCTTCTCCGCTTATCCGTGGTCGGGTCTCGGGGGTAGCAGTTACAGCAGAGAGCCCCAAACGTTCCTTTCCCCCCATCAACCAGCTCTGACTGGGGGGTCCCAAGGCGCTCCCAGGCCAGCGAAGAGATATCATCCCTCCACCTGGTCCTGGGTAGAGATATCATCCCTCCACCTGGTCCTAGGTAGAGATATCATCCCTCCACCTGGTCCTAGGTAGAGATATCATCCCTCCACCTGGTCCTAGGTAGAGATATCATCCCTCCACCTGGTCCTAGGTAGAGATATCATCCCTCCACCTGGTCCTAGGTAGAGATATCATCCCTCCACCTGGTCCTGGGTAGAGATATCATCCCTCCACCTGGTCCTAGGTAGAGATATCATCCCTCCACCTGGTCCTGGGTAGAGATATCATCCCTCCACCTGGTCCTAGGTAGAGATATCATCCCTCCACCTGGTCCTGGGTAGAGATATCATCCCTCCACCTGGTCCTGGGTAGAGATATCATCCCTCCACCTGGTCCTAGGTGGAGATATCATCCCTCCACCTGGTCCTGGGTAGAGATATCATCCCTCCACCTGGTCCTGGGTAGAGATATCATCCCTCCACCTGGTCCTAGGTAGAGATATCATCCCTCCACCTGGTCCTAGGTGGAGATATCATCCCTCCACCTGGTCCTGGGTAGAGATATCATCCCTCCACCTGGTCCTAGGTAGAGATATCATCCCTCCACCTGGTCCTAGGTAGAGATATCATCCCTCCACCTGGTCCTAGGTGGAGATATCATCCCTCCACCTGGTCCTGGGTAGAGATATCATCCCTCCACCTGGTCCTAGGTAGAGATATCATCCCTCCACCTGGTCCTAGGTAGAGATATCATCCCTCCACCTGGTCCTGGGTAGAGATATCATCCCTCCACCTGGTCCTAGGTAGAGATATCATCCCTCCACCTGGTCCTAGGTAGAGATATCATCCCTCCACCTGGTCCTGGGTGGAGATATCATCCCTCCACCTGGTCCTGGGTAGAGATATCATCCCTCCACCTGGTCCTAGGTGGATATAGTAGTCTGTTCACCTGTAGTCTGTTCACCTGTAGTCTGTTCACCTGTAGGCTGTTCACCTGTATGTTCACCTGTAGTCTGTTCACCTGTAGTCTGTTCACCTGTAGTCTGTTCACCTGTAGGCTGTTCACCTGTATGTACACCTGTAGTCTGTTCACCTGTAGGCTGTACACCTGTAGTCTGTTCACCTGTAGGCTGTTCACCTGTAGTCTGTTCACCTGTAGTCTGTTCACCTGTAGTCTGTACACCTGTAGTCTGTTCTCTGTTCACCTGTAGTCTGTACACCTGTAGGCTGTTCACCTGTATGTTCACCTGTAGTCTCTTCACCTGTATGTTCACCTGGAGAGTATGTTCACCTGTATGTTCACCTGTAGTCTGTACACCTGTAGTCTGTTCACCTGTAGTCTGTTCACCTGTATGTTCACCTGTAGTCTGTACACCTGTAGTCTGTACACCTGTAGTCTGTTCACCTGTATGTTCACCTGGAGAGTATGTTCACCTGTAGAGTATGTTCACCTGGAGAGTATGTTCACCTGTATGTTCACCTGGAGAGTATGTTCACCTGTAGAGTATGTTCACCTGTAGAGTATGTTCACCTGTAGAGTATGTTCACCTGTATGTTCACCTGGAGAGTGTTCACCTGTAGAGTATGTTCACCTGGAGAGTATGTTCACCTGGAGAGTATGTTCACCTGTATGTTCACCTGGAGAGTATGTTCACCTGTATGTTCACCTGTAGTATTCATACAGAAACATCATGTACCTGCTCAATCAGTACTTTTACTTTACTGTTGGAAACTAAATAAAGGTTCTTCTGCCTCTTGATAATACTTCAGTCAGGCTGCAGGATCTGTGCTGTCTCGCCTCTGACTCTTCTTTCACCTCTGCCACATGAGGAAGCTGCTCTGTCAGTGTGTCTGCGTGTGTGTGTGTGTGTGTGTCAGGAATTTCCAGTGTGGGCGTGGCCAGGCTGCAAACAGGAAGTAGAATGTGTGTAGTTTCTGAGTAATTTCCAATGTTCCTGTGAGAGGGCTATAAAGCCGGCAGGAACTGCAATACTTCAAATACCGTGAGTACTGTGTGAGTACTGTTACTTAAGTTCTTTACATTTTACTGCAAGTACTTTGTGTTGATAATACTTAGCACAGTCAGGAGCTTTACTTTATAGAAACTCTCACACTGCACTGTGTGTGTCATACTGCAAGTACTTTAGAAATACCGTGAGTACTACTGAGAGAGTACAGTTTTTTTACTGCATAATCAGTCCTTTTACTCTGAGTACTTTTTGTACTTTCTAGGCAAACAGGAAGTAGAGAGTGTATATATATATGTATGTATTTGTATTTAGTCACTTTTTCCACTTGTTCCTGTGAGGAGAGTGCGACTCCCTGCAGGGACACACTGCAGTACTTCAAATACGCTGTAGATACCGTAAGTACTGTGTGAGTACTTTTACTGGAAGACCTTTGTGTTGATAATACTTCGGTCAGGATTTGTACTTTCCAGGCAAACAGGAAGTACAGTGTGTTTTTAAAGTCATGTTTTCCACACGTTCCTGTGAGAGCTCGACTCACTGCAGACTTAAAGTACTTCATAAATACCGCGAGTACTACTGAGAGAGTTCTGTGTTTTTGTACTGCACAATCAGGAGCTCCGGGATGGAGGCGGTGCTCCTGGCCCTGCTGCCCGGCTGCAGCGCCTCCTGCCTCCGCCTCTCCCCCTCTCTCTCGCCCCCCCCTCTGGTGCTCCGGCTGGACAGCGGCTCCACAACAGAGACTCTCTTCCGGTTCAAACTGACCGCGGATCAGCTGGGGATCAGCACAGTGCGCGTGCACACCACTGCGCGCGGCCGCGACGTGCTGCGGCGCTACCAGCAGCTGCTGTTCACGAGCCTGTACACCTTTGATTACCAGGTGCATGACATCACCTGCTGCACAGACCACGCCCACAAACGCTCACCTGGAGGAAAGGAAGTGGAGGAAGAGGTTTCCGGGTTCCTGCAGCAGCTTCCGGCTCAGGGGGGGGGCGTGCAGGTGCTGACGTCCCCTCTGATCCCAGGTACAAGACATGTAGCCTCAATAGCAGTACTGTAATCAGCGTTGGTCAGACGGGTTATAGGGCTGTCTCTTTACGTGTCTTTCCCTCTTCATCTGGTTTGTCTCTTTACGTGTCTTTCCCTCTTCATCTGGTTTGTCTCTTTACGTGTCTTTCCCTCTTCATCTGGTTTATCTCTTTACGTGTCTTTCCCTCTTCATCTGGTTTATCTCTTTACGTGTCTTTCCCTCTTCATCTGGTTTATCTCTTTACGTGTCTTTCTCTCTTCATCTGGTTTATCTCTTTACGTGTCTTTCCCTCTTCATCTGGTTTGTCTCTTTACGTGTCTTTCCCTCTTCATCTGGTTTATCTCTTTACGTGTCTTTCCCTCTTCATCTGGTTTGTCTCTTTACGTGTCTTTCCCTCTTCATCTGGTTTATCTCTTTACGTGTCTTTCCCTCTTCATCTGGTTTATCTCTTTACGTGTCTTTCCTCTTCATCTGGTTTATCTCTTTACGTGTCTTTCTCTCTTCATCTGGTTTATCTCTTTACGTGTCTTTCCCTCTTCATCTGGTTTATCTCTTTACGTGTCTTTCTCTCTTCATCTGGTTTATCTCTTTACGTGTCTTTCCCTCTTCATCTGGTTTATCTCTTTACGTGTCTTTCCCTCTTCATCTGGTTTATCTCTTTACGTGTCTTTCCCTCTTCATCTGGTTTATCTCTTTACGTGTCTTTCCCTCTTCATCTGGTTTATCTCTTTACGTGTCTTTCCCTCTTCATCTGGTTTGTCTCTTTACGTGTCTTTCCCTCTTCATCTGGTTTATCTCTTTACGTGTCTTTCCCTCTTCATCTGGTTTATCTCTTTACGTGTCTTTCCCTCTTCATCTGGTTTATCTCTTTACGTGTCTTTCCCTCTTCATCTGGTTTATCTCTTTACGTGTCTTTCTCTCTTCATCTGGTTTATCTCTTTACGTGTCTTTCTCTCTTCATCTGGTTTATCTCTTTACGTGTCTTTCTCTCTTCATCTGGTTTATCTCTTTACGTGTCTTTCTCTCTTCATCTGGTTTATCTCTTTACGTGTCTTTCTCTCTTCATCTGGTTTATCTCTTTACGTGTCTTTCTCTCTTCATCTGGTTTATCTCTTTACGTGTCTTTCTCTCTTCATCTGGTTTATCTCTTTACGTGTCTTTCCTCTCTTCATCTGGTTTATCTCTTTACGTGTCTTTCCCTCTTCATCTGGTTTATCTCTTTACGTGTCTTTCCCTCTTCATCTGGTTTATCTCTTTACGTGTCTTTCCCTCTTCATCTGGTTTATCTCTTTACGTGTCTTTCCCTCTTCATCTGGTTTATCTCTTTACGTGTCTTTCCCTCTTCATCTGGTTTATCTCTTTACGTGTCTTTCCCTCTTCATCTGGTTTATCTCTTTACGTGTCTTTCCCTCTTCATCTGGTTTATCTCTTTACGTGTCTTTCCCTCTTCATCTGGTTTATCTCTTTACGTGTCTTTCCCTCTTCATCTGGTTTGTCTCTTTACGTGTCTTTCCCTCTTCATCTGGTTTATCTCTTTACGTGTCTTTCCCTCTTCATCTGGTTTACTTTTATTTCTGTTTGAGATGCTGATATTTAGAACAGTTTGTTTTTACTCATCAAATGCAATGCAAATAAAAACAAGAGCAGGGAAGAGGACGAGGGACACGCTTTGCCTTCTGCTCTCATCTTCCCTGAAAGACAAAAGTCTGAGTTTTAGGTTGCCCTCGTCCTCTTCCTCCCAAACAAAGACCATAAGACGTGTTTTATTAAGATGAGAGAAGAAGACGTGGGTATGACACTTCCTCTCCCGCAGGGTGCTTCGGTCACGGCTTCAGCACGCGTGCAGGCGGCGTCTCCTCCGTCGCCTCGCTGTCCTCTCTGAACCTGTTCAGCAGCAGCAGGAGGAGAGACTCCGTGTCCGTGGTGCAGGAGAACCGGAGGAGACTGGCTCTGAAGGCAGGCTTCAACGCCCGAGACCTGCAGCTGGTCAAGGTACGGAGCTCTAGAGGGTCCTGAAGGAGCAGCTGTGAGAGATCTACGACTACGTTCAGACATCACGGGATATAAGGACATGACTCTGAAGTGTCCTGCTCCAAACCCCAAACAGATCCTTGTAGCCCCCCCCCTCTCTTCCAGCTGTTACTAAGGACATGACTCTGAAGTGTCCTGCTCCAACCCCAAACAGATCCTTGTAGCCCCCCCCTCTCTTCCAGCTGTTACTAAGGACATGACTCTGAAGTGTCCTGCTCCAAACCCCAAACAGATCCTTGTAGCCCCCCCCCTCTCTTCCAGCTGTTACTAAGGACATGACTCTGAAGTGTCCTGCTCCAAACCCCAAACAGGTCCTTGTAGCCCCCCCCCCTCTCTTCCAGCTGTTACTAAGGACATGACTCTGAAGTGTCCTGCTCCAAACCCCAAACAGGTCCTTGTAGCCCCCCCCCTCTCTTCCAGCTGTTACTAAGGACATGACTCTGAAGTGTCCTGCTCCAAACCCCAACAGGTCCTTGTAGCCCCCCCCCCTCTCTTCCAGCTGTTACTAAGGACATGACTCTGAAGTGTCCTGCTCCAAACCCCAAACAGGTCCTTGTAGGCCCCCCCCCTCTCTTCCAGCTGTTTACTAAGGACATGTCTCTGAAGTGTCCTGCTCCTAACCCCAACAGGTCCTTGTAGCCCCCCCCCCTCTCTCCAGGCTGTTACTAAGGACATGACTCTGAAGTGTCCTGCTCCAAACCCCAAACAGGTCCTTGTAGCCCCCCCCCCCTCTCTTCCAGCTGTTACGAAGGACATGTCTCTGAAGTGTCCTGCTCCAAACCCCAAACAGGTCCTTGTAGCCCCCCCCTCTCTCTTCCAGCTGTTACTAAGGACATGTCTCTGAAGTGTCCTGCTCCAAACCCCAAACAGGTCCTTGTAGCCCCCCCCCTCTCTTCCAGCTGTTACTAAGGACATGTCTCTGAAGTGTCCTGCTCCAAA
The DNA here is from genome assembly GCF_902827115.2 of Pseudochaenichthys georgianus. Classification (NCBI taxonomy): domain Eukaryota; kingdom Metazoa; phylum Chordata; class Actinopteri; order Perciformes; family Channichthyidae; genus Pseudochaenichthys; species Pseudochaenichthys georgianus. The sequence continues at coordinate 31,795 of NW_027262180.1, read as the reverse complement.
CCCCAAACAGATCCTTGTAGCCCCCCCCCTCTCTTCCAGCTGTTACTAAGGACATGTCTCTGAAGTGTCCTGCTCCAAACCCCAAACAGATCCTTGTAGCCCCCCCCCCCTCTCTTCCAGCTGTTACTAAGGACATGTCTCTGAAGTGTCCTGCTCCAAACTCCAAACAGGTCCTTGTAGCCCCCCCCCCCTCTCTTCCAGCTGTTACTAAGGACATGTCTCTGAAGTGTCCTGCTCCAAACCCCAAACAGGTCCTTGTAGCCCCCCCCTCTCTTCCAGCTGTTGCTAAGGACATGTCTCTGAAGTGTCCTGCTCCAAACCCCAAACAGATCCTTGTAGCCCCCCCCCCCCTCTCTTCCAGCTGTTACTAAGGACATGACTCTGAAGTGTCCTGCTCCAAACCCCAAACAGGTCCTTGTAGCCCCCCCCCCCCTCTCTTCCAGCTGTTACTAAGGACATGACTCTGAAGTGTCCTGCTCCAAACCCCAACAGGTCCTTGTAGCCCCCCCCCTCTCTTCCAGCTGTTACTAAGGACATGACTCTGAAGTGTCCTGCTCCAAACCCCAAACAGGTCCTGTAGCCCCCCCCCCTCTCTTCCAGCTGTTACTAAGGACATGACTCTGAAGTGTCCTGCTCCAAACCCCAACAGGTCCTTGTAGCCCCCCCCCCTCTCTTCCAGCTGTTACTAAGGACATGACTCTGAAGTGTCCTGCTCCAAACCCCAACAGGTCCTTGTAGCCCCCCCCCTCTCTTCCAGCTGTTACTAAGGACATGACTCTGAAGTGTCCTGCTCCAAACCCCAAACAGGTCCTTGTAGCCCCCCCCCCTCTCTTCCAGCTGTTACTAAGGACATGTCTCTGAAGTGTCCTGCTCCAAACCCCAAACAGATCCTTGTAGCCCCCCCCCTCTCTTCCAGCTGTTACTAAGGACATGACTCTGAAGTGTCCTGCTCCAAACCCCAAACAGATCCTTGTAGCCCCCCCCCTCTCTTCCAGCTGTTACTAAGGACATGACTCTGAAGTGTCCTGCTCCAAACCCCAAACAGATCCTTGTAGCCCCCCCCCCTCTCTTCCAGCTGTTACTAAGGACATGACTCTGAAGTGTCCTGCTCCAAACCCCAACAGGTCCTTGTAGCCCCCCCCCCCTCTCTTCCAGCTGTTACTAAGGACATGACTCTGAAGTGTCCTGCTCCTAACCCCAAACAGATCCTTGTAGCCCCCCCCCCTCTCTTCCAGCTGTTACTAAGGACATGACTCTGAAGTGTCCTGCTTCAAACCCCAAACAGGTCCTTGTAGCCCCCCGCCTCTCTTCCAGCTGTTACTAAGGACATGACTCTGAAGTGTCCTGCTCCAACCCCCAAACAGATCCTTGTAGCCCCCCCCCCCCTCTCTTCCAGCTGTTCCTAAGGACATGACTCTGAAGTGTCCTGCTCCAAACCCCAAACAGGTCCTTGTAGCCCCCCCCCCCTCTTCCAGCTGTTACTAAGGACATGACTCTGAAGTGTCCTGCTCCAAACCCCAACAGGTCCTTGTAGCCCCCCCCCCCCCTCTCTTCCAGCTGTTACTAAGGACATGTCTCTGAAGTGTCCTGCTCCAAACCCCAAACAGATCCTTGTAGCCCCCCCCTCTCTTCCAGCTGTTACTAAGGACATGACTCTGAAGTGTCCTGCTCCAAACCCCAAACAGGTCCTTGTAGCCCCCCCCTCTCTTCCAGCTGTTACTAAGGACATGACTCTGAAGTGTCCTGCTCCAAACCCCAAACAGGTCCTTGTAGCCCCCCCCCTCTCTTCCAGCTGTTACTAAGGACATGACTCTGAAGTGTCCTGCTCCAAACCCCAAACAGGTCCTTGTAGCCCCCCCCCCCCTCTCTTCCAGCTGTTACTAAGGACATGTCTCTGAAGTGTCCTGCTCCAAACCCCAAACAGGTCCTTGTAGCCCCCCCCCCTCTCTTCCAGCTGTTACTAAGGACATGTCTCTGAAGTGTCCTGCTCCAAACCCCAAACAGGTCCTCGTAGCCCCCCCCCTCTCTTCCAGCTGTTACTAAGGACATGACTCTGAAGTGTCCTGCTCCAAACCCCAAACAGGTCCTTGTAGCCCCCCCCCCCCCCCTCTCTTCCAGCTGTTACTAAGGACATGACTCTGAAGTGTCCTGCTCCAAACCCCAAACAGATCCTTGTAGCCCCCCCCCCTCTCTTCCAGCTGTTACTAAGGACATGTCTCTGAAGTGTCCTGCTCCAAACCCCAAACAGGTCCTTGTAGCCCCCCCCCTCTCTTCCAGCTGTTACTAAGGACATGACTCTGAAGTGTCCTGCTCCAAACCCCAAACAGGTCCTTGTAGCCCCCCCCCCCTCTCTTCCAGCTGTTACTAAGGACATGTCTCTGAAGTGTCCTGCTCCAAACCCCAAACAGGTCCTTGTAGCCCCCCCCCCCTCTCTTCCAGCTGTTACTAAGGACATGTCTCTGAAGTGTCCTGCTCCAAACCCCAAACAGGTCCTTGTAGCCCCCCCCCCCTCTCTTCTAGCTGTTACTAAGGACATGACTCTGAAGTGTCCTGCTCCAAACCCCAAACAGGTCCTTGTAGCCCCCCCCCCCCCCTGGCAGCAACGTTTCTGATTGGCCCGTGGGTTTAAAGCCCGCCCACATTTTAGTAATGTGGTCATGACGCAGCGAATCTGGATCAGCTCCGTTGTTCTCCGTTTTTAGAGATGAGGGTACGGAGGAGAAGAGAGAGGGGTTTGTTTCTGACTCTTTGAGAGTCTCCTGACACACCGGAGACACATGGAGGACACACCGGGGACACATCCTGACACATGGGGACACACCAGGGACACACAGAGGACACACCGGGGACACACAGGGGACACACCGGAGACACACCGGGGACACACAGAGGACACACCGGGACACATGGTGATGTAGAGAAGACATCACTTAGTGGGTCTCCTGACACACCGGGGACACATGGTGACACACCGGGGGGACACCAGGGACACACTGGGGACACACCGGGGACACAGGGGGATGTAGAAGACATCACTTAGTGGGTCTCCTGACACACCGGGGACACACTGGGGACACACCGGGGACACAGGGGGATGTAGAAGACATCACTTAGTGGGTCTCCTGACACATCGGGGACACACCGGGGACACACTGGGGACACACCGGGGACACAGGGGGATGTAGAATACATCACTTAGTGGGTCTCCTGACACACCGGGGACACACTGGGGACACCGGGGACACAGGGGGATGTAGAAGACATCACTTAGTGGGTCTCCTGACACACCGGGGACACACTGGGGACACACCGGGGACACAGGGGGATGTAGAAGACATCACTTAGTGGGTCTCCTGACACACCGGGGACACACCGGGACACACCGGGGACACACCGGGACACATGGTGATGTAGAAAAGACATCAAAGTGCATTCTGCATGATAGAGCTCTGATGACAGCATGAGGTGTGGATGTTAAAGGATATGCAATGCCCCCTACAGGTGGACCACGGCAGTGCAGTGTGGGTGGTGGGGGGGGCGGAGCCTGAGAGATATGACGCTATGGTGACGGATCAGAGGGGGCGGGTCTTAGCGGCTCCGGGGGCCGACTGCATGCCCCTCCTCTTCGCTGACCGGGGGTCAAAGGTCATCGGAGCCGCCCACGCTGGTAAGTACTGATGAGGTCATTCTCACTAGCTAACTAACCCGCTAACTGACTAGCTAACTAACCCGCTAACTGACTAGCTAACTAACCCGCTAACTGACTATCTGAGCTACACACTGTTTGAGTAACACATTCCTCACGGTTTTAAACTTATGATTATTGTTAAACTACTGGTTTAGTAAAATAAGTTAAGTATGTTAGTCACGTGTTTGACATAATAAACACTCTGATAAAGGTGTGGGAGTAAAGAGTTAAATATCTGAGAGGAAACAGGAAGTAGAAACACCGGCATCAGGTAAAAAGGTAAACAATCACTTCCTGGTCCTGCAGGGTGGAAGGGGACCCTGGAGGGCGTTGCCATGGCGACGGTGGGAGCCATGGTGACGGAGTTTGGTTGCCGGGCGAGGGACATCGTGGTTGCCGTGGGGCCGTCAGTGGGGGGGTGCTGCTTCACGCTGGACAGGGAGCAGGCGCTCCACTTCCTGTTGCTCCATCCAGACTGCGTGAAAGACCCCGAGGCCGAGAGGCCGCACGTCAACATACGCCTCGCCAACAGGTACTAATACACACAAATACTACCATCAGCAGAGATGGGTGTAACGCGTTACAAAGATTCAATTGATCTCCAGTTATAACGCCGGACTCCGCCGCCGGAGCTAACGGAGCCGCAGGGGGCTAGCTAGCTCCCTGCGGCTCCGTTAGCTTCGTGGCGGACTCCGCCGCCGGAGCTAACGGAGCTCTGCCGTTAGCTCCGCCGTTAGCTTCGCCGTTAGCTTCGCCGTTAGCTCTGCCGTTAGCTCTGCCGTTAGCTCTGCCGTTAGCTCTGCCGTTAGCTCTGCCGTTAGCTCTGCCGTTAGCTCCGCCGTTAGCTCCGCCGTCCACCACTGGGTTAATTGGGTCCCTTTTTAACATTTGCTCCCGTTTAGCATTATGGGCGTAAAACCATTACATAGCCATAGACTATAAAAGTCTTACCCAAGGCTGAATCATAAACTAAACTATATATGTATATATATATTAATACACACACACATGTCCTTAGCTGGCTAATACGCAAGCTAACAAGCACACAAACACTTGCTAAAGGGGTTAACATGTATAATATTATCATTTTAGACTGTTAGTACATTCAACCGCACAGCACAACATTTTAATTGTCTGGTATTGGTAACAACATTCTCTAAAAGGCACGATCACCACAAACACGGCTAAAGGGTCAAGTGCAGTACATCTAGCTAACGTTGTAGCGTAGCAGAGTGGACAAGATGCTGTTAGCTGACAGTGAGGCATGTACGTGTCCATCAAAGTGACCACGCCCTAATTTATGCAAAAACGTTAAGACCTAATATAAATAAAAGGGTTGGGTTATAAAACATTCACTCACGAATCCATAACCCTGAAGGTGTAATCTAACTATCGATAATAATATTTATTGGATCCATGGGTAAAAACATGTTTATTTCTGCTGTAAAGTTGGGCATTTTAACATGGGGGTCTATGGGAATTGCTCCTTTCTGCAGCCAGTCCCTAGCGGCCAATAGATGAACTGCAGTTTGTGGCACTTCCTTATGGGCGTCCCGGCTCTGCCCCGCAGTTTGCCGCTTGAGTTAAACTCAGTTCTTAAGACCTGAGTTTTCGTCTGATTTTATTTATTTGTAAAAAAAATGTTTTTATTTACTGATTTTTTTTTTTCTTGAATAAAATATAATTGTTTTGGAATAAATAAAATATATAATTTATATATATTTTTAAGTTCTTAGAATTCTGAAAAGCAAAGTTTTTTTTTTTGTATATATTTTTTTCCGGTTGTTTTTGTTGTTGAAAAATGTATAATTCTGAAACCAACAATAACCTCTTTATTACCCAGAATCCTCCTGGAGCGTGGCGGCGTTCAGCCCGGGAACATCGACGACAGCTCGGTGTCAGAGTGCACCTCCTGTCACACCGAACTCTTCTTCTCTCACGTCAGAGACGGACTGAACTTCGGCACCCAGCTGGGCTTCCTGTGGATCAGAGAGGAAGAGGAGGAAGAGGAGGGAGAGAGAGACTGACGGGTAGAAAATAGTAGGAAATACACAGAGTACACATGAGATGTACTTTATACTACTCCACTACATGTGTTTTAATGTTTATTACAAGTTGTTGTATTTAAATAAAAAAATATATATCTGAGAAAATACGAGACATTTCGCCCTGCATGCAGCTCTCGGTCAGAGATGGTCGTTGTTGTGGGACACCTGGAACACATCCTTCTCGGAGTGTAGATGACCCCGAGCCATAAGCGACAACAAAGTGTATTCAGTGTCCTCAGCTGTTTAGTCGATCTATTGAAGAATGTTGATTATTACACTCTGAGTTCAAACCTGGAGCTGCAGGAGGGCTCTTCAGGATTGAATTCTGACTTTTATTTCACAGAATTCTGAGCTTAAAGGTGGGGGAGGTAAGAATGGAGAAAGCAGCTCGAGTGCGCTAGAATTTGAAAGTACGCAGCCGGAAAAAATCTGCCCCTTCCTTCAGACTTCCTCACAGAGCCCCTCCTCCAACGCACACGCACGCGCACATGACCAATGAGGGCACGAGATAAGTGTGTGCCCCGATGGAAGGCTGACAGGCAGGCAGGCCATCCAGTTACTTCAGCCGGCTCAGATGATTGGTTGTACTTTTTGAAGTTGTTACGTCCCCACTAGGGATGAGGAAATGCAACACACACCAGTTGGAATTGGTATAATGGGTTTATTTTAAATAGCAGAGGTAAACAAAACGGCAGGCACGCAGCCTGGAACAACAAAAGAGGCCAAAAGAGCACAGGAAGCAAACAAAAGGAGGACTCTAACAAAAGGAGTGAGGGAATAAACACTAAATAGGGAACGAAACAAAACCTCACTTTAAAAGTGGTGCAGCTAACAAAGAGTCTGTACAAAAACACAGCTAACTAAAGGCAACAGTCACCGAATCCTAAACTACTCTAACCTCTAACCAAGCTACTCCACTAATACACAATATCACACTCGAACAAGGAGACACGATGCTAGGTCTAACCCTGGATCCTAAATTATCGTGGTCGAAACAAAATGATAATGTCGTAGGTAAAATGGGAAGGGGTGTGTCACTTGTAAAAAGAATTGTAAAATAAACTTTTGTTTGGCCTTAGGGTGGCGATGATTGGATGACCATTTTAGTTTTCACTTCACTGCATGAAATGATGAGCTGTTTTGTTTTAATTTTGTTGTATGTTTGTGTGTGTGAGGACCCCAGGAAGAACAGCCAATGCTCACGCTAGTGCTAATGGGGATCCTAATGAAGACACAAGTTTAACCACAGTTAATAAATCTGTCTAAGGAGCAAGCAGCGAGAGGCGTCTGTCCACATGTCGGAGCCTCCAGAGTGAAGATTGTCCCCAGGCTTTGAAGTCATCTCCAGCAGGTGCGCTGCGATTGGAGTGCGTCGGGCCCGGCGTGCTCCAATCACAATCCCCAGGGGGCGGACCAGCAGATCGATGGCAGCCAATGACGTCTGGGCAATCGCTCTGCTCATTTACATACAACATCGATTATTAACACAATAAAGACGACCCGGAAGGCAGCAGCCGTAACACAGTGGCTTCCACGGAGGAAATATGTTTTCATGCAGCGGTTCTCAACTGGTGGGTCGCGGACCCGTTTCGAGTGGGTCTCGGATGTGAGTGAAGAAAACAAAATTGAAGGGATATAAAGGATATATGCACTGTACTTCACTTGTATTAAAGGTGGGGTAGGTACGTTTGAGAAACCGGCTCGAGATCGCTAGAATTTCAAAATACACAACTGGAGAAAATCTGCCACTTCCTCACAGAGCCCCTCCCCCAACACACACGAACGCGCACATGACCAATGAGGGCACGAGATAAGTTTGTGCCCCGATGGAAGGCTGACAGGCAGGTAGGCCATCCAGTTACTTTAGCCGGGCCTACCTGCCTGTACCTACCTGCCTGTCAGTACCTGTTGTACTTTTCAATCCGTTTAGCCGGGCCGGCTGTTGTACTTTTTACAGTATCACGGCTTCCACAGATGACGTTTTTTTATGGATTTTTTGTCAAAGCACTTCAGATATTCATTGCTATCGGGATGTTAAGAGTATTCCATGGAATATAACAAAAAGTGTATCTCGAGCCGGTTTCTGAAACTTACCGACCCCACCTTTAATCTTGTATGCTGAAAAGCGTATATATATTACTGCACGATTTTTTGTTGAATAGATTCGAGTGCTTCAAAATGTTGGGTCGCGATGTATTGACCAAGTCCTGAGGCCTGACCAGTTGAGAACTTTAATGTGTTCATTGCTATCGGGATGTTTAGAGCATCCCATGGACTATAACGTGTTTCTGAAGTGAACGACCTCCCCCACCTTAATGTCACATTGCAAGTTATTTTTCTTCATTGGAGTTTTCACTTCTATTATTTAGATCTTCATTTTCTATGTATGAAAATGAAGTAAAATGAATGTAATTATTATGTTGCACGAGACATTAATGCAACAACTGTCCTGAACAGCAGCGAGTAATCAAATGTAATATCTCAGGATTCTGAACATGAATTTTCTTATTTCATTTTCTGAGAAATATTTATTTTTGATAATCTCTAAATCGTGAGAAATCTTTATCTTTATTACAAAAATATTTAAAAAAATGCTCTATTTTTTATAATATCTAAATGTTTAAAAAATAGAAATAATAAATACACAAAATATTTGTCAGAGTATTTTTTTTTCTCAAACCTCAAAATTCTACTGTCTCTTTAAAAACATGTCGTTCGCTGCAGATCTAAGAATCCACTGAAGTATTTTATGAGGTGGAACAAAATGTCAAATCTCTTCAGCTCGTTTCAAACAGACCAGAGGACAGGAAGTGAGGAAATACTGAGAGCTTAATTCTCAAGAAATTAGTTTGATCCCCTAAAACAGGGGTGTCAAACTCAAGGCTCGGGGGCCACATTCGGCCCCCAACTTCATTTTATGTGGCCCCACAAGAGCTTGCAAAGAATATAATATGTTTATTATACGGTTACATGCTACAGAAGCACGTTGCCCATAAACTACATGTCCCACAATGCATCTCAAATATGACTTTTTTCTCAGAATTTGCCTTTTTTTCTTCAAAATATGCATTTTTTCAGAATTAGATTTTTATTTCAAAATGTCACTTCTATTTCTTTTTTCTCCAGAATTTGGCTTTTCTTTTTAAATCATTTTGGGACATACGCACTGAAGAGACTTGCAATTATTTGCCCTAGACTTCTGCTTTCAGACGTAGTTAATTATGAAGTTATACCCTATCCGATGATAATCCAATGCAGAGGCAATGATGTAATATAATACATTATTTTATATATATTAATATATGTATTTTTATATAGTCTTAAAGTTACAACTGGCCCTTTGAGTGCAACCATAATGCGAATGTGGCCCGCGATGAAATTGAGTTTGACACCCCTGCCCTAAAACAACAAATGGTGTTTTAAAATGTAATACTTACTGATTAGTGAATGTATACGGAAAAAAATGACCAAACACATCGAATATAGTTTTAAGAGCCAAACCAACGGTTAAATGACGAGTGATATAGATTATTTCAGAAACAGAGCAACACGTCTCCGGGGTTCAGACACGTGTATTGGGACGTCTCCGTTGTCTTTAAAAAGCAGCCCTTTTTCTACAAAATAAGAGATCAGTTCGAACAGGAGCATATCTCAGGTTTCCACTGAAGCAAACTTTCAATGTTCAAACTCACATTGCATTCTTCATAAACATTTAACAAACAGATCTGTGGTGACACAATGAGGATTTAAATATTAATAAAACGTTTTTGTTCCGTCCAACTGTCTTCGCATCAGATATAAAAAAAGGAATATTTTGAGAAATAAAAGTTTCTTTGTTCATAAAAAAAATGTTAATATTTTAGTCATATTTTTTTTTAAGCAAAAAGTTGAAATATCTCGGGACATAATTTGGTAAATGTTTTTTCGAAAAGCACAGTCGTTACAAGTGGTTTCTAAAGGCCCTGACACACCAAGCTGACACCAAAGAACACGTCCCGACGCCAAGTAGCACGTACGCACTGCACATGCGTGAGTCGCAATAACTCTCCTTACCAGCAGGCGGCGGTAGTGTGTATTCGTCATTCAAAAGAGGCAACCGGAAGACAGACCAGGGCTGCGTTCCAATAGTCCATTTAGGAACCTTCCTAACTGAGTGAAATGACCCGGAAGCCCCTCAGTGGCAGCCATGAGAAGTGCCGTTCCAATTCTCCAAATGAAAGGAAAGGAGGTTTCAAGCTTCCTTTATAGCCTCCTTTAGCTTAGGAACCACTGGACCTCCCTCACCGAGAGGAGAGGAGAAAGTGCTGCCCCACAATGCATTGCAGCCGCAGCATTTGCCGTCACTCAACAGTCGGCCGTTCACGGAAACAACCGATTATGATATCATGAACGTTACGGTGCTTATTAAGCTTTTTAAAACGTAGGTGGTAAGTTGCCAAAGTGATTTGTTCTGAACGTTGCAGAATATTATCATCTGATATTTAAGAAGTGTGTTACATTTGAAATGGCAGAAAGTCTTGTTGCAATTTCCAGACACTAAAAGAGGTCCTTTGAGTTTCTCTGGTAATTATCAATAGTAGCAGTTTAGTGAATACTGTTCAAACAATACTTGTGTTTGTGTTTTATATTGATTTATCTGTTTTATCCTTTCATAAATGTGAGGACTCAAATGGCTATAAACATTCTGGGCTAGTTGGAGTAAACGGGGTTTTATTGCTCTGTGGGGGAGGTGTAGGTATGCAGGACAGGGGGCTGGGTGGATGAGAGTATATTCTGCTTAAGATCTCTAGCATGTCATGTTTCAGGGAAGTCTACATATCTTGAATAGTATATGTGTGGGTTTAATTACTTTGTATTAATAATAAGCTGTCTGTGTAACCAGAAGTTGGAGATATGAGAGATGAAATCGTTGTGTTATCTTTGTGAGTGGTCTCTGGAATGTGGGGGGATGTGTGTGTGGAGGCCGTGAATGCCAGAGGTTTGAGATGACCGGAAAAGACGACCAGTTAAACTCCACCCCTTCCTGTCTGTGTTGGTATTGAGAGCCTGTTCATCCTTTTGTTCTGTCTCTTCTCGCGCTGCTCAGACCGGAGGGTCTTGCAGCACGTGAACAAGGGCAGGAATAGGCATACTCCTAACATTACGGATATGATATGGCTTTGTATTATATTGTATTGCATTATTACCTTTTATGATTAAAACAGATTGTTGTTTAACCCTCGTCCTGGTTGTTTTTGAGTGTTCCTTCTTTTAAAGCAAACTCATAGGAACGGCGCGGAGAAGTGCTACCTACTCCTTCAACGTTCATCAGTATTATAATCAAGAGAGAAATATGAACGTTAGTTTTTACTGAAATGATCAAATAAAGTCAACATCTCAGTCTTCACTGAGCTGTGTGGGGTTTGTTCAACTTCTAAAAGATGTTTGAACGGTGATATACACAGAGACAGATGTTCAGGACTAACGTTCATAATAAATACATCTGTATTGATTTAAGATCTTTAGTTCATACAGTCATATGTATTGGGATCATTGGTATTAATGTGGACCGGAGGGAGAGGGAGACGAGTTTCACTTTCCTTTTTATTTCAGTTCCAGCTTTGGTCCTGAAGAATCTGTTTCTCTGTTGTCCACGTTCATAAAGCAAAGCAGCAGCATCAGAGCACGGTGCAGAGTCTCTGGATGAGTTTACAGGAGTCCCTCGTTCTTATTGAACATCCATGTTGTAGTCCGCTGTATAGAGAACTGTGGTTTCCATGGTTACCCCACAGCAGCAGACGCACATTCAGGACGTCCGCTGGCGCATCATAAACACGTCGGATAGTGAAAGTGCAGTCGATTCTCTAAAGTACCGCAGTCTCTTCTCCTAAGTCCTTTTGAGTTCTCCTATCCACTATCCCTTAACCCCGTGACCTTTCACTCAGAGGTCAAGGAATAGGAGATAGGGTTAGAACTTAGGAGCTGATCTTTGGATTATCGGAACGCAACCCAGGTGATATATACAAACAACAAATAGCGTGCGTTCCATTTTCACTCTCGTCCATCGAAAACATGTTTGGTGCGGTACTGGCGGTATCAGCCCTTGGAAGCAGATAGATGAAAAGGAGAAATAATAGCCGTCTCAATCGTTTGTTTGCGTACCTCGCTTCTCATGCACTGATTCGCTAAGCTGAACAGCCAATCGGAGCGAATTCTTTTGCCGACAGCCTCCCGATTCAACAAGGTGTCGGCACGGCCGAAAAGACACGCCGGTGCGGGACACACCAATCTGAGTAGGGCGACAGGACGTTCATCGCCGGCCAACATCGGCTTGGTGTGTCCGGACCTTTTAACCAAACTAGTGTTTATAGCAAAAATATGTATTTCTATAAAAACGTTTTTTTTTGAAAAATTCATTTTCAGCAAAATAAAGTCACATTTTGGGAAATCGTCCGAACAAACTTTGAACTTTAATTCATTTTGAAATGAAAGAAAAACATAAAAAAACAAAGTCAAAGCTTTCCAATGGTTGTGTTTCTGGTTTCATGTTAAAATGCAGACGAACCTGAAACCTGAAACATCTTTCTGGAATTAAATCCTTAAAGAAAGATTATAAATAAAGTTTACCATCACAAAGAAAATCATTCAGTCTCAAACATCAGGCCTCTTTTTGTTAAACGTGGTCTAAAACACTCTCTCCAACGCTAAACATGCTTCCATCAGAGTTACATATTAAACATCACTTCTCTCCGTTCTCAGCTACGGTACGTCCACACGCGGCTTCAACGGAGACGCTTCCCTTTCACTTTGAACGGGGCGACGTCACGCTTTGCGGTTCCGTCGAGTCGCTTTGACTCCGCCGGTGCTCGCTTCGAAAGTTGAGAAATGTTCAACTTTTCAAGCGTCGACGGAAGCGCCAGCCAATCGAAACGCGTGCTTGTGATACACTTTAAATACCAAGCGGCTCTGCACTCACTGCTGAAATAAAGTAGAGAACCGATGAAGAGGATTAGGGACACTTCTTTTGGATCCGACCAAAAGGGTTGTTTTCTTTAAGTTCAGAGAAAAAACTTTCTGAGAAAACAGAGAAGTCAGAATTCCGAGAGTCTTTTTGAATATTGAATTCTGATCTCAGAAGTAAAACATGTACTTTAGGTCAGATGTAAAGAGACCTCCCATCCGGCCCCAACCCTCCTCCCTAGGTCACCAACACATCAGAGACTAAATCATAAATCTGAAAGCACCGTAGGATTTCAGTTTTTAAATCACCGACAGGAAACCTGAACAAACTGCATTTCCCATGATGCATTGGGGTGATGATGAAGAGGATGGGATCCAACCAGCTCACATATTTATGTTGCATCCATGTGTGCTCGTTCATGTTAAGGTACATTCGTCCAGGTTTATACGCACTATCATCGGAAATTATTTTAAATCAAAGTGAGCTGCAGATCTAAGCCAGCGGCTAAATTGTGTTTACGTTTCAGTGTGTGAGCTTCTCCAAATACATGATACGAGCATAGGCGGATTTTGCCCCCCCTAGTGGCTGAAAAACGTTAGAGCATTACTACTTCTAAAACTGTTCCAATACAAATATTTCGTATATCAATATTTTAATAGATGTAATATAATGATTGTTACAATACAAATCTGAATAATATCATATTTTGTTTGAAATAATTTCATTTTTGAGCAGTCGCATGTTGTGACGTGTGTGTGTGTGTGTGTGTGTGTGTGTGTGTGTGTGTGTGATGTGTGTGTGTGACGTATGAGGTTAAGGACACAAGTTCCCTCGCCTTTTTTTTTTTTTACATACAAGTGATTCAGCTATGGTATTACAATAAGATATGCGGCGATTTTTAAAACGTCCAATTTCTCTGACGTTTAAGGCGTCTCCTTCTGCACTAGGTCGGACACTGGTTAATAATATTGTAGCGTGTTCAAGTAACCAAGGTAACCAAGGGACATAGTAGTTATCAAATAAGTATAAGATGTGCAGAGTTATGATGAGTTTTACAGATGTAATGCACTGTTGTTGGGGGGAGAGACGCCCCTTCCATATGCGTGTGTACGGCGGGCGTAAGGCGTGCACGAGGAGACGAGTTGTGTTCGTAGTGGAAAAGTCGTACTCAGTGCGGTGAACGCTGGTTTTATTGATACTGTATCCGTAGCACCCGCGCAATAGTTGGGACTGTGTACTGACGTCAGTAGAAAAGGTTTGCCCCAAGCGCAAATGTCAAACTCCGCCTATGCTGGGGGGAGTCGTCGTCGTCGTCGTCGTCATCATCATCATCATCATCATCATCATCATCATCATCATCATCATCATCATCATCATCACAGGGCGGTTTGTTCAGGTGGTCTGAGTGACGGACAGCATGGCTTATTCTCCTTTCTGTTCAGTTTGTCGAACATAAGAAATAAAAGCAGTAATAATCTCAGCTCATGTTCTGACTTCAGTCTGTCGGGACTATAGAGACTCAGAGACTCAAGGAGACTCAGGGACTCAAGGAGACTCGAGGAGACTCAAGGATACTCAGAGAGACTCAGGGAGACTCAAGGATACTCAGAGAGACTCAAGGAGACTCAAGGAGGCTCAAGGAGACTCAAAGAGGCTCAAGGAGACTCAGAGAGACTCAAGGAGACTCAAAGATGCTCAAGGACACTCCGAGAGACTCAAGGAGACTCAGAGAGACTCAAAGAGACTCGAGGAGACTCGAGGAGACTCGAGGAGACTCAGAGAGACTCAGAGAGACTCAGAGAGACTCAAGGAGACTCAGAGAGGCTCAGAGAGACTCAAGGAGACTCAGAGAGACTCCGAGAGACTCAAGGAGACTCAAGAGACTCGAGGAGACTCGAGGAGACTCAGAGAGACTCAAAGAGACTCAGAGAGGCTCAGAGAGACTCAAGGAGACTCAGAGAGGCTCAAAGAGACTCAGAGAGACTCAGAGAGACTCAAAGAGACTCAAAGAGACTCAGAGAGACTCCGAGAGACTCAAGGAGACTCCGAGAGACTCAAGGAGACTCAGAGAGACTCAAAGAGACTCGAGGAGACTCGAGGAGACTCAGAGAGACTCAAAGAGACTCAAGGAGACTCAGAGAGGCTCAGAGAGACTCAGAGAGACTCAAGGAGACTCAGAGAGGCTCAAAGAGACTCAGAGAGACTCAGAGAGACTCAAGGAGACTCAAAGAGACTCAGAGAGACTCCGAGAGACTCAAGGAGACTCCGAGAGACTCAAGGAGACTCAGAGAGACTCAAAGAGACTCGAGGAGACTCGAGGAGACTCAGAGAGACTCAAAGAGACTCAAGGAGACTCAGAGAGGCTCAGAGAGACTCAGAGAGACTCAGAGAGGCTCAGAGAGACTCAGAGAGACTCAAGGAGACTCAGAGAGGCTCAAAGAGACTCAGAGAGACTCAAGGAGACTCAGAGAGACTCAAGGAGACTCAAGGAGACTCAGAGAGACTCAAAGAGACTCAGAGAGACTCAGGGAGACTCAAGGAGACTCAGAGAGACTCAGAGACTCAAGGAGACTCAGAGAGACTCAGAGAGACTCAGAGAGACTCAGAGAGACTCAAGGAGACTCAAGGAGACTCAGAGAGACTCAGAGAGACTCAAAGAGACTCAGAGAGACTCAAGGAGACTCAGAGAGACTCAGAGAGACTCAAAGAGACTCAGAGAGACTCAAGGAGACTCAGAGAGACTCAGAGAGACTCAGAGAGACTCAAGGAGACTCAAGGAGACTCAGAGAGACTCAGAGAGACTCAAGGAGACTCAAGGAGACTCAGAGAGGCTCAGAGAGACTCAGAGAGACTCAGAGAGGCTCAGAGAGACTCAGAGAGACTCAAGGACTAGAGAGCCTCAAGGAGGACTCAGAGACTCAGAGAGACTCAGAGAGACTCAGAGACTCAGAGAGACTCAGAGACTCAGAGACTCAGAGAGACTCAGAGAGACTCAGAGAGACTCAGAGAGACTCATAGAGACTCAGAGAGACTCAGAGACTCAGAGAGACTCAGAGAGACTCAGAGAGACTCAAGGAGACTCAGAGAGACTCAAGGAGACTCAAGGAGACTCAGAGAGACTCAGAGAGACTCAAAGAGACTCAGAGAGACTCAAGGAGACTCAGAGAGACTCAGAGAGACTCAAAGAGACTCAGAGAGACTCAAGGAGACTCAAGAGAGACTCAGAGAGACTCAGAGAGACTCAGAGAGACTCAGGGAGACTCAGAGAGACTCAGAGAGACTCAGAGAGACTCAGAGAGACTCAGAGACTCAGAGAGACTCAGAGAGACTCAAAGAGACTCAGAGACTCAAGGAGACTCAGAGAGACTCAGAGAGACTCAAGAGAGACTCAAGGAGACTCAGAGAGACTCAAAGAGACTCAAGGAGACTCAAAGAGACTCAGAGAGACTCAAAGAGACTCAAGGAGACTCGAGGAGACTCAGAGAGACTCAGAGAGACTCAGAGAGACTCAAGGATACTCCGAGAGACTCAGGGAGACTCAAGGATACTCAGAGAGACTCAAGGAGACTCAGAGAGACTCAAGGAGACTCAAAGAGGCTCAAGGAGACTCAGAGAGACTCAAGGAGACTCAAGGAGACTCAAAGATGCTCAAAGATGCTCAAGGACACTCCGAGAGACTCAAGGAGACTCAGAGAGACTCAAAGAGACTCAAGGAGACTCGAGGAGACTCAGAGAGACTCAAGGAGACTCAAAGAGACTCAAGGAGACTCAAAGTGACTCAAAGAGATTCGAGGAGACTCAAAGAGACTCAAAGTGACTCAAAGAGACTCAAAGAGACTCAAAGTGACTCAAAGAGACTCAAAGAGACTCAAAGAGACTCAAAGAGACTCAAAGAGACTCAAAGAGACTAAAGCGTCCGATCTGAGAGTTTACAGTTTAGTTGGGAGACGAGTGTGAGAGGAGCAGTTTATCACCTTACGTAGCCCCGCCCCCTTTCCCCTCTACCTGTTCTTGTGGAAGTTCTTCCGGGTCACGAATTATATTCGACCAATACGTGATTTTAGATCGCCACGTCGGAAAAAAACAACCCAGAAAATCCATCTTAAAATGTATTAGTATCTATTTAGTCAAAAACAAATGATTCGAGACATTTTAATTCCAATTAGTGATGTTTTTTGTACATTAATTACTTAAATGAACCCTGAATGCATCATTTTGAACGCGTTAAGTAACTCTGGAGCTTTCCTGCAGACCAGCTTCTGGTTTTCACAATAAACTCTGAACCCTTCTCTTATTAATAAACCGGGACACTTCCTCTAAAAACAGGAAGTGCTTCTTAGGAAAGAGTCATATTTACACGTGTTCTGGTTAGAAATGTAAACCTCTGGCTGCTCCAAGACCTCACACTCGCTCACAGGAAGTAGGCTTTTCAGAATAAAAGTCTGATTTTAAAAAGAGTCTTTAAATCGTAGAAACACTTCGTAAAGAGAGCACCAATCGTTATGGAGAAGTCACAAAGCAATCAGCTGTTAGATACGGCTCGATGGAAGAGAACAGCGCAAACAAAGCTGAGGATTATGGGTAGAAAGGCTTCCAGCTGCACCACGAGCCAATAGAAAAGGCAGAAATATCGTGCGGTCGGCTCTTTGTCGTCGTTGTTACGGTAAAAAGATCCATAGAAGAAGGAATGAAAAGAGGAGATCAAAGAGCCCCGAGTCCTCCAGTGTTTCGGTCGCGTTTGTGAGACTGTGTGTGTGTATCAGCTGTGGGTGCAGAGCCTCAGTCCGGCCACCAGGGGGAGCAGGTTGAGCATCAGGAGCCACAGAGTGAAGGCTAACCCCGGAGCTCCGGAGCACGGGTCTGTAACACAAGGTAATCATCAAGATATTAAAAATAAGAATAATAAGAATCCATCTATCTATATTATCATTAAGCTGAAGTAAAAAGAGCAGCAGTGCCACTGACCAATGGGAATGCTCCTGGAGGTGTTGAGGGGCGGGGCTTGGAGAGGGCAGTGTTCACAGAAGTCGTTGCAGGCGGGGCAGATCAACTGTCCGTTATAAACCCAGTCATTCAGCTTCACGCTGACACTGAGCAGCTGACCAGCTCCCAGGCAGAGGTACGACCCATCCTGAACAAAGACTGTGAGGCCGGAGGGAGAGCACAGCACCTGCAGAGAGAGGACTCTTTAAAGTGGAGACCCTACGTACTGATATACACCTGAACATCAGCAGGAGAGGACTCTTTAAAGTAGAGACGCTACGTACTTATATACCCCTGAACATCAGCAGGAGAGGACTCTTTAAAGTAGAGACACTACATACTGATATACACCTGAACATCAGCAGGAGAGGACTCTTTAAAGTAGAGACGCTACGTACTGATATACACCTGAACATCAGCAGGAGAGAACTCTTTAAAGTAGAGACACTACATACTGATATACACCTGAACATCAGCAGGAGAGGACTCTTTAAAGTAGAGACGCTACGTACTGATATACACCTGAACATCAGCAGGAGAGGACTCTTTAAAGTAGAGACACTACATACTGATATACACCTGAACATCAGCAGGAGAGGACTCTTTAAAGTAGAGACGCTACGTACTGATATACACCTGAACATCAGCAGGAGAGGACTCTTTAAAGGAGAGACACTACATACTGATATACACCTGAACATCAGCAGGAGAGGACTCTTTAAAGTAGAGACGCTACATACTGATATTCACCTGAACATCAGCAGGAGAGGACTCTTTAAAGGAGAGACACTACATACTGATATACACCTGAACATCAGCAGGAGAGGACTCTTTAAAGTAGAGACGCTACATACTGATATTCACCTGAACATCAGCAGGAGAGGACTCTTTAAAGTAGAGACACTACATACTGATATACACCTGAACATCAGCAGGAGAGGACTCTTTAAAGTAGAGACGCTACGTACTGATATACACCTGAACATCAGCAGGAGAGGACTCTTTAAAGTAGAGACACTACATACTGATATACACCTGAACATCAGCAGGAGAGGACTCTTTAGAGTAGAGACACTACATACTGATATTCACCTGAACATCAGCAGGAGAGGACTCTTTAAAGTAGAGACACTACATACTGATATACACCTGAACATCAGCAGGAGAGGACTCTTTAAAGTAGAGACACTACATACTGATATACACCTGAACATCAGCAGGAGAGGACTCTTTAAAGTAGAGACACTACATACTGATATACACCTGAACATCAGCAGGAGAGGACTCTTTAAAGTAGAGACGCTACATACTGATATACACCTGAACATCAGCAGGAGAGGACTCTTTAAAGTATAGACACTACATACTGATATACACCTGAACATCAGCAGGAGAGGACTCTTTAAAGTAGAGACACTACATACTGATATACACCTGAACATCAGCAGGAGAGGACTCTTTAAAGTAGAGACACTACATACTGATATACACCTGAACATCAGCAGGAGAGGACTCTTTAAAGTAAAGACACTACATACTGATATACACCTGAACATCAGCAGGAGAGGACTCTTTAAAGTAGAGACACTACATACTGATATACACCTGAACATCAGCAGGAGAGGACTCTTTAAAG
>NW_027262180.1:0-7500 GCF_902827115.2 Pseudochaenichthys georgianus | reverse complement strand
CGTCGCCATACCTTCAAACCTGGATACCTACTTTACGCACCTCAAATTGGGGGGGTCTGGGGGGGGTCAGAAAACCAGGCAGTATCTGGTGTGAGGGGTAGGGGTAGGGTTAGGGGTAGGGTTAGGGGTAGGGTTAGGGTGATGTTGTGAATCGAGTGGCCCATGGTGGTGGTGGGGTTATGGTATGGGCAGGCGTATGTTATGGACGACGAACACAGGCCACTCGATTCACAACATTACCCTACCCCTACCCCCAGATACTGCCTGGTTTTCGGACCCCCCCAGACCCCCCCAATAAAGCAAAAATGCACGTTTCAGAGTGGCCTTTTATTGTGGCCAGCCTAAGGCACACCTGTGCAATAATCATGCTGTCTAATCAGCATCTTGATATGCCACACCTGAGAGGTGGATGGATTATCTCGGCAAAGGAAAAGTGCTCACTATCACAGATTTTTTCAGATTTGTGAACAATATTTGAGAGAAATGGTTATTTTGTGTTTATAGAAAATGTTTTAGATCTTTGAGTTCATCTCGTGAGAAATGGGAGCAAAAACAAAAGTGTTGCCTTTATATTTTTGTTCAGTGTACATTCAGTTCTGTGGGCGATCCCCACAGGAACAATTTGGGGTGAAGTATCTCAGGGACACAAAGACATGCTGACTGCAGTGGGACTCGAACTTGCTATCCTCTGATTCGAAGATCAGCGCCCTATCCACTGAGCCACAACACACACGGTTTTCCTTTCATCCGTTTGTGTTGCTCTACACGCATTATATTAAATATTAGCTTCTCTGATTTCATTATCTCTGATCTTACCGACCGTTACACAGTATTATATTATATACTCTCTCTGATCTGACGGACCTCTGTCTCTGCCGGTCCATCCAGAACTTGCAGCTCTTCATCACGAAGTCGCAGCCGAGCCCGCGGCCCCAGTCCAGCCGCTCTGCCAGGCTGTAGTTGGCTCTGTACCAGCCGCTGTCCTCCATGAGGGCCAGCGTGAGGCGCGAGAACACCCGGTTCTGAGTGTGGGAGCCCGTCATCGCCTCGTTCTGAGGAGCAAGGATATCAGGAGCAAGGGTCAAGCTATATGTCAAAATGGTCTCTTACAGTCTGGCAGTGTGCACTCATTTCAGTGTCATGGCATTTCTTTAGCAAAGTGATGAATCTGTACGTGCTCATGTGTCTGAATACCAATGTGTGTATATCTTTGCATTTGGCCCTATGGATCTGTTGCAACTATGTCTGCATGCACCGCACGTCACCACCGCTAAGCTAAAGGCGGCTAATGTTGGGCTATAAAGGAACTACAGCACGGTCACGTCACCACCGCTAAGCTAAATGAGGCTAATGTTGGGCTATAAAGGAACTACAGCACGGTCACATGACTTCACGTCTCCACCGCTAAGCTAAAGGAGGCTAATGTTGGGCTATAAAGGAACTACAGCACGGTCACATGACTTCACATCACCACCGCTAAGCTAAAGGAGGCTAATGTTGGGCTATAAAGGAACTACAGCACGGTCACATGACTTCACGTCACCACCGCTAAGCTAAAGGTGGCTAATGTTGGGCTATAAAGGAACTACAGCACGGTCACATGACTTCACCTCACCACCGCTAAGCTAAAGGAGGCTAATGTTGGGCTATAAAGGAACTACAGCACGGTCACATGACTTCACGTCCCCACCGCTAAGCTAAAGGAGGCTAATGTTGGGCTATAAAGGAACTACAGCACGGTCACATGACTTCACGTCACCACCGCTAAGCTAAAGGAGGCTAATGTTGGGCTATAAAGGAACTACAGCACGGTCACATGACTTCACGTCACCACCGCTAAGCTAAAGGAGGCTAATGTTGGGCTATAAAGGAACTACAGCACGGTCACATGACTTCACGTCACCACCGCTAAGCTAAAGGTGGCTAATGTTGGCTATAAAGGAACTCCAGCACGGTCACATGACTTCACGTCACCACCGCTAAGCAGGCTAATGTTGGGCTATAAAGGAACTACAGCACGGTCACATGACTTCACGTCACCACCGCTAAGCTAAAGGAGGCTAATGTTGGGCTATAAAGGAACTACAGCACGGTCACATGACTTCACGTCACCACCGCTAAGCTAAAGGAGGCTAATGTTGGGCTATAAAGGAACTACAGCACGGTCACATGACTTCACGTCACCACCGCTAAGCTAAAGGTTGCTAATGTTGGGCTATACAGGAACTACAGCACGGTCACATGACTTCACGTCACCACTGCTTAGCTAAAGGCGGCTAATGTTGGGCTATAAAGGAACTACAGCACGGTCACATGACTTCACTTCACCACCGCTAAGCTAAAGGAGGCTAATGTTGGGCTATAAAGGAACTACAGCACAGTCACATGACTTCACGTCACCACCGCTAAGCTAAAGGAGGCTAATGTTGGGCTATAAAGGAACTACAGCACGGTCACATGACTTCACCACCGCTAAGCTAAAGGTGGCTAATGTTGGGCTATAAAGGAACTACAGCACGGTCACATGACTTCACGTCACCACCGCTAAGCTAAAGGTGGCTAATGTTGGGCTATAAAGGAACAACAGCACGGTCACATGACTTCACTTCACCACCGCTAAGCTAAAGGAGGCTAATGTTGGGCTATAAAGGAACTACAGCACGGTCACATGACTTCACGTCCCCACCGCTAAGCTGAATGCGGCTAATGTTGGGCTATAAAGGAACTACAGCACGGTCACATGACTTCACGTCACCACCACCAAGCTAAAGGAGGCTAATGTTGGGCTATAAAGGAACTACAGCACGGTCACATGACTTCACGTCACCACCGCTAAGCTAAAGGAGGCTAATGTTGGGCTATAAAGGAACTACAGCACGGTCACATGACTTCACGTCACCACCGCTAAGCTAAAGGTGGCTAATGTTGGCTATAAAGGAACTACAGCACGGTCACATGACTTCACGTCACCACCGCTAAGCTAAAGGAGGCTAATGTTGGGCTATAGAGGCACTACAGCACGGTCACATGACTTCACGTCACCACCGCTAAGCTAAAGGAGGCTAATGTTGGGCTATGAAGGAACTACAGCATGGTCACATGACTTCACGTCTCCACCGCTAAGCTAAAGGAGGCTAATGTTTGGGCTATGAAGGAACTACAGCACGGTCACATGACTTCACCACCGCTAAGCTAAAGGTGGCTAATGTAGGGCTATAAAGGAACTACAGCACGGTCACATGACTTCACGTCACCACCGCTAAGCTAAAGGAGGCTAATGTTGGGCTATAGAGGAACTACAGCACGGTCACATGACTTCACGTCACCACCGCTAAGCTAAAGGAGGCTAATGTTGGGCTATGAAGGAACTACAGCACGGTCACATGACTTCACGTCTCCACCGCTAAGCTAAAGGAGGCTAATGTTGGGCTATGAAGGAACTACAGCACGGTCACATGACTTCACCACCGCTAAGCTAAAGGAGGCTAATGTTGGGCTATAGAGGAACTACAGCACGGTCACATGACTTCACGTCTCCACCGCTAAGCTAAAGGAGGCTAATGTTGGGCTATGAAGGAACTACAGCACGGTCACATGACTTCACCACCGCTAAGCTAAAGGAGGCTAATGTTGGGCTATAGAGGAACTACAGCACGGTCACATGACTTCACGTCTCCACCGCTAAGCTAAAGGAGGCTAATGTTGGGCTATAGAGGAACTACAGCACGGTCACATGACTTCACCACCGCTAAGCTAAAGGTGGCTAATGTTAGAGCGTCAGACCTCCAGCAGTCTCTTCTCCCAGTGGTTCAGCTCCGTCCCGGTTCCCCCCTGGTTCTCCAGCTCCATGCCCTCCAGGATGGGACAGTTAAAGTGTCTCCGGGCCTCCTCCTGCAGATACATATGTTGATACATTTTCATTATTGTTTTCTCTTTTCTTGTTATATTTTCCCACGGCTTAAGGAGATGTTTTCCAAAATAATTAAAATGCAATCTAAGAGAAATCCTCCAGTTTTCTATATAGTAATGTTTAAATATGCTAATGAGGCATTCTCAGGGGGGCGTCTTGCTGTCATGTGACGCCCTTATTCAGCTCGGGACGCCCTGAACTCGAGCCGAGAGAAGATCGAGTTTGGACGCCCTCTCAGAGATAAAGATTTAACTTTGATACGAGCATTTGAGAGACTGCAATCCGGGGTTTTCTGAGGCACTAAGGACATGTTAGGTGGGGGACATTAGAGAGACTGCAATCAGGGGTTTTCTGAGGCACTAAGGGCATGTTAGGTGGGGGACATTAGAGAGACTGCAATCCGGGGTTTTCTGAGGCACTAAGGACATGTTAGGTGGGGGACATTAGAGAGACTGCAATCCGGGGTTTTCTGAGGCACTAAGGACATGTTAGGTGGGGGACATTAGAGAGACTGCAATCCGGGGTTTTCTGAGGCACTAAGGACATGTTAGGTGGGGGACATTAGAGAGACTGCAATCAGGGGTTTTCTGAGGCACTAAGGACATGTTAGGTGGGGGACATTTGAGAGACTGCAATCAGGGGTTTTCTGAGGCACTAAGGACATGTTAGGTGGGGGACATTAGAGAGACTGCAATCAGGGGTTTTCTGAGGCACTAAGGACATGTTAGGTGGGGGACATTAGAGAGACTGCAATCAGGGGTTTTCTGAGGCACTAAGGACATGTTAGGTGGGGGACATTAGAGAGACTGCAATCAGGGGTTTTCTGAGGCACTAAGGACATGTTAGGTGGGGGACATTAGAGAGACTGCAATCCGGGGTTTTCTGAGGCACTAAGGACATGTTAGGTGGGGGACATTTGAGAGACTGCAATCAGGGGTTTTCTGAGGCACTAAGGGCATGTTAGGTGGGGGACATTAGAGAGACTGCAATCCGGGGTTTTCTGAGGCACTAAGGACATGTTAGGTGGGGGACATTAGAGAGACTGCAATCAGGGGTTTTCTGAGGCACTAAGGACATGTTAGGTGGGGGACATTTGAGAGACTGCAATCAGGGGTTTTCTGAGGCACTAAGGACATGTTAGGTGGGGGACATTAGAGAGACTGCAATCAGGGGTTTTCTGAGGCACTAAGGACATGTTAGGTGGGGGACATTAGAGAGACTGCAATCAGGGGTTTTCTGAGGCACTAAGGACATGTTAGGTGGGGGACATTAGAGAGACTGCAATCAGGGTTTTCTGAGGCACTAAGGACATGTTAGGTGGGGGACATTTGAGAGACTGCAATCAGGGGTTTTCTGAGGCACTAAGGACATGTTAGGTGGGGGACATTAGAGAGACTGCAATCAGGGGTTTTCTGAGGCACTAAGGACATGTTAGGTGGGGGACATTAGAGAGACTGCAATCAGGGGTTTTCTGAGGCACTAAGGACATGTTAGGTGGGGGACATTAGAGAGACTGCAATCCGGGGTTTTCTGAGGGCACTAAGGACATGTTAGGTGGGGGACATTTGAGAGACTGCAATCAGGGGTTTTCTGAGGCACTAAGGACATGTTAGGTGGGGGACATTAGAGAGACTTGCAATCCGGGGGTTTTCTGAGGCACTAAGGACATGTTAGGTGGGGGACATTAGAGAGACTGCAATCCGGGGTTTTCTGAGGCACTAAGGACATGTTAGGTGGGGGACATTAGAGAGACTGCAATCCGGGGGTTTTCTGAGGCACTAAGGACATGTTAGGTGGGGGACATTAGAGAGACTGCAATCCGGAGTTTTCTGAGGCACTAAGGACATGTTAGGTGGGGGACATTTGAGAGACTGCAATCCGGGGTTTTCTGAGGCACTAAGGACATGTTAGGTGGGGGACATTAGAGAGACTGCAATCCGGGGTTTTCTGAGGCACTAAGGACATGTTAGGTGGGGGACATTTGAGAGACTGCAATCCGGGGTTTTCTGAGGCACTAAGGACATGTTAGGTGGGGGACATTAGAGAGACTGCAATCAGGGGTTTTCTGAGGCACTAAGGACATGTTAGGTGGGGGACATTTGAGAGACTGCAATCAGGGGTTTTCTGAGGCACTAAGGACATGTTAGGTGGGGGACATTTGAGAGACTGCAATCCGGGGTTTTCTGAGGCACTAAGGACATGTTAGGTGGGGGACATTTGAGAGACTGCAATCAGGGGTTTCCTGAGGCACTAAGGACATGTTAGGTGGGGGACATTAGAGAGACTGCAATCAGGGGTTTTCTGAGGCACTCAGGACATGTTAGGTGGGGGACATTAGAGAGACTGCAATCCGCGGTTTTCTGAGGCACTAAGGACATGTTAGGTGGGGGACATTAGAGAGACTGCAATCAGGGGTTTTCTGAGGCCTCAGGACATGTTAGGTGGGGGACATTAGAGAGACTGCAATCCGGGGTTTTCTGAGGCACTCAGGACATGTTAGGTGGGGGACATTAGAGAGACTGCAATCAGGGGTTTTCTGAGGCACTAAGGACATGTTAGGTGGGGGACATTAGAGAGGACTGCAATCGCGGGGTTTTCTGAGGCACTCAGGACATGTTATGTGGGGGACTATTAGAGAGGACTGCAATCCGGGGTTTCTGAGGCAATAAGGACATGTTAGGTGGGGGACATTAGATGAGACTGCACATTCACGGGTTTTCTTGAGGCCACTCAGGACAATGTTAGGTGGGGGACATTTGAGAGACTGCAATCAGGGGTTTTCTGAGGTGAGGCAACTCAGGACCTGTTAGGTGGGGACATTTGGGGACAGTGAGGACTTGCAGTCAGGGGTTTTCTGAGGCACTAAGGACATGTTAGGTGGGGAGACATTAGACGAGTACCTTGCAATCAGGGGTTTTCTGAGGCACTAAGGACATGTTAGGTGGGGGACATCTTTGAGGCGACTGCAATCGGGGTTGTCTGAGGCATAAGGAAATGTTAGGGGGGGACATTGAGAGACTGCAATCTGGGTTTTCTGATGGCACTAACGGACATGTTAGGCTGTGGGGACATTTGAGGAGACTGCAATCCGGGGTTTTCTGAGGCACTAAGGACATGTTAGGTGGGGGGACATTTGAGGAGACTGCAATCAGGGGTTTTCTGAGGGCACTAAGGACATGTTAGGGTGGGGGACATTAGAGAGACTGCATCAGGGGTTTTCTGAGGCACTAAGGACATGATTGGTGGGGGACATTTGAGAGACTCTGCAATCCGGGGTTTCTGAGGCACTAAGGACATGTTAGGTGGGGGACATTTGAGAGACTGCAATCCGGGGTTTTCTGAGGCACTAAGACATGTTAGGTGGGGGACATTTGAGAGACTGCAATCCGGGTTTTCGAGGCACTAAGGACATGTTAGGTGGGGACATTTGAGAGACTGCAATCAGGGGTTTTCTGAGGCACTAAGGACATGTTAGGTTGGGGGACATTAGAGAGACTGCAATCCAGGGGTTTTCTGAGGCACTAAGGACATGTTAGGTGGGGGACATTAGAGAGACTGCAATCCGGGGTTTTCTGAGGCACTCAGGACAT
>NW_027262179.1:32500-39285 GCF_902827115.2 Pseudochaenichthys georgianus | reverse complement strand
TCTACATCAACATGTGTCCCCTCTTCTCCATGTCTCTTCTACATCAACACGTGTCCCCTCTTCTTCATGTCTCTCCTACATCAACATGTGTCCCCTCTGTGTAAAGAGACTCTGAAAGTCTCAGGAACAAAGACCCCCTCTCTTTTTGATCCATTTCTATAAAAACCTGTAACCTGAAAATGAGATGATCAGATTGTGGCACTTTATGATGTCATCAACCATTAGCCAATCAGCAACAAGGTAACCCCCCCCCCCCCCTTATCACCTGAATCTCCTCTAGAGCTCCACTGAGTTCTTTGTACCCAGATGTCTCTCAGAGGGGCGTGGGGAGGGGCTCCTTATTTTCATCTAAAGCAACAGACAGAGAATCAGCACTTTGGAAACAGGGCTGAAACAGAGGGGATTATGGGTAATGCTGCAATGATCTGTTGTTTCAGCCAATCAGAGACAGGCTCTGGATATCTCTGAGACCTGTGATGTATTGATGAGAAACATTATGATAGGGGAGCTTTAACTCAGAAACAAATGATTACATTTTTGCAAAAGAGACTCTGTAACCGTGCTGGAGACGCTCTCACTGTCTCCACCGTGTCTCCACCGTGTCTCCACCGTGTCTCCACCTGTCTCCACCTGTCTCCTCAGTGTGCGTTGATGGTGTTGTTGTTGATGGTGTTGTTGATGGTGGTGTTGTTGTTGACGTCCTGTAGGAGTGTGGAGGTGAGGGCGGCTGTAGCTGCAGACCGTCCTGCTGTCTCTGAGCTGGTGAAGACCCTGAGTCTCAGAGAGTCTCTTCTCGAGGACCTGGACCGTTTCTACGAGACCCGCAGAGACACGGTCAGTCAACAAGCTGACAGACACACAGCTGGGTTACCTTTGGTGCTGATCGTCTTCTATCAGGCTTCAAGTCACATTCTCTCTGTTCTTACTACTTTCCCTCCTCATATATATATATATATATATATATATATATATATATATATATATATATATACATCTCCATCGGCTCCCCGTTACATACCGCATCGACTTTAAAGTGTTGCTCCTCGCCTTCAAGGCCCTTCACATCCTGCACCTCCATGGCCCTTTCTCATTTCTCGAACTCCCCTCCTCGACTCCTATCCTCGATACTTAGTCCCGCCCACATGAGATGCGAGCGGAGGAGCCGAGGAGGGGAACCAAGGAGAGATGAGGGGAAGCAGCAGGCGGTTAGAGAAATGAGATGTCCTTCAACATGGCGCGCTAAAATTCATTTCCGGGTCACTACCGGAGGACAGAGGAGTCGAGGAGTCGAGGAGGGGGATTTGATGAAATGAGAAAGGGCCCTGATCTCTCTGAACTCCTTCACTGTACCTTCTGCCCGCCTGACCACCATGGGGCCAAGAGCCTTCAGCCACTCTGCCCCATGGGGCCAAGAGCCTTCAGCCACTCTGCCCCATGGGGCCAAGAGCCTTCAGCCTCTCTGCCCCATGGGGCCAAGAGCCTTCAGCCACTCTGCCCCATGGGGCCAAGAGCCTTCAGCCTCTCTGCCCCCCCGTCTCTCTCCCACAAGACATCCGCAATATGGACTCACTCTCAACCTTCAAATCCTGCCTGAAAACCCACCTTTTTAAACTGGCGTATTCTATTTCTTAATTCTTCTAAACTGATTGTTGTTTTTAAGTCTTTGTTTTTTCAAGTCCTGAAGTTCTGTTTGATTTCTTTGTTGCATGTTTTTAATTATGCTCTGTAAGGTGTCTTTGAGAGCTTTGAAAGGCGCCCATAAATAAAATGCATTATTATATATATATATATTTTTTTTGCATTTTAAGAAATTATTCACAAAGCATACATAACAAAATAAACACATCTAGGTACATAGATGAACTACTATACAGTTGAGAAATCCAAAAATGAAATAATAGTAATAATAATAATACAAATAAAGTATTGATACAGTATTAATACTCAGGTTAATTATCTTCATATAGTGTTCTATACTTTACCCGTTGTTCCCACCTTTCCTCAAAGATATGCATTTGGTTGTTTTCTCCATTTCATGTACGAAGTTATTCCATCGAGAGTTTACTAAGTTTTTATCTTTTAGCTAATTCTTTGTAACTTGTTTGATGATCGCTATTCTAATTACAAGAAAATGTGTTTTTACTACTTTCCCTCCTAATAAAGCGAGTCATTTACAAATTGGTGCAGTTTCATCACACGTCACTTGTTAGACGCTTTTATCCAAAGCGACTTACATACTCAATACTGTGGACAATCCCCACAGGAGCACTTTGGGGTGAAGTGTCTCAGGGACACAACGACATGCTGACTGCAGTGGGGTTTGAACCTGTGACCCCCTGATCCGAACGCCTACGGACAACCCACTGCGCCACACCCCCCCATTCAGTTTGGATTACGAAACACAGCAGCCCAAATGTGGCCTTTTGCAGTTCAAACGGAGCCCTGCAGACAGGGCCGGCCCTGACCAATTTGCCGCCCTAGGCAAGATTTTAGCTGGCGCCCCCCCCCCCCCCAAAATGCAGACACTCACTATGATTTGCGCGTGCACGGTTGTGGCATGACCACCAACACAGAAAGATATTGACACAAGATGTGTGCAACTGTATTTAGCTTCCTATCCATTTGAACATGATTTAAGCGGGGGGGGGGACCTCACCTCCTCTAGGGGGGTCCGGGGGCATGCTCCCCGGGAAGACTTTTTTTTTTTATATTGAAGTTGAAAGCATCAATCTGGTGCACTTTGAGAGCAACATTAGGAGATATGGAAACATCTCTCATCACCCAGATGAAACAGAACTGGAAGCAGATTTCTTTTTCTTTATGGATATTTTACAAATCACTCCCCTTTCAAACTGCATTCTTGTTTATTAATAACAACTTTTTTGTACTGTCAGTATTTTTTACCTGTTTACTTTATTCTCTTATTTTGTATAACTATAATGATCATATAAAGGTGTGCCTTTGCCTCACTGAGCTGAGGTTATCAGAGCCTCTCAGTCTTCCAGGAGAGAGCTCTCTAAAGCTCTCCCCCTCGCGGCCGCTTACACAGTCAATTCCAATGTTCATAAAAGCACACAGAAGCTGTGTACGTTTTTTGGGAGTTTGATTTATTTTAAATGAATACAAATACAAAATTAAAACCTATAATTGCACACTAAAACCATTATTTCAAAAAAAGAACAATTTCACATAAACCTCTGGTTTTTCCTGGGGCTGGGGGGTTCAACTTGATTTGGGGGGGGGGGGGGGTGTGCCATAGTTTATGGGCGCTGTATGCAATATATACGTAGTTCTGTTAGTATAAGATAATAAGATGTACGTTGTTGATCCAAAATCGGGAAATTGTGTTATGAAATTTCTTTCTTTTTTCTTTCTTTTCGGCGCCCCCTATGGGTTGATGCGCCCTTAGCATTCACCTATACTGCCTATGCCGAGGGCCGGCCCTGCCTGCAGGGGTCTCCAACCTTTCTTCATCTGAGAGCTGCTTTGAAAAAATGAAAGTGTCCAAGAGCTACTAGCACTCAACGCTTACATGTATTCACATAGCCCTCATCAGTTCCACTAAGCTACTTTTGTGCACATGTTAAATTGCAATACTCAAAGCTTATCACAAACCCTAACTTCACATCGAGGTCCAAGAAAACGACAATTTCTCACATATTATTAAGTCCCTCATAGTAAAAGTACATCACTGGAAATGCACACAATGTCTTTCCTTAAACAACTTAATTGCCCATAGAACTAAACAAATAGATGTTGTTGCTCCTGTATTCTATATTAATATATCTATGCATGTTATTTTAATTGATTTAACTTGTTTGCCCCTAAAACCCACTAAAACTACAAAAAGTGAAAAGACAAAACATGGATTTGGAATCATTTTGATCTTCAGATGTTTCAGTCTTAATAGTTTGTCTTAACTATATGTTGGGAAAACAAGTGCTACAGTAAATCTAACATTGCTTTTAAGTGTAAATTCCAAATATATGTTTTATGTAAAACCATATTTAAGATAAGCTACTACTGCTAAATACGATATATACAGTCTGATCATTCTTTAATGGTCAGATCAAGTCTGACATGTTACTTGCATGACAGCAGCTCCATGTCTCACATCAACATACATGAAACACACACATTTAACTGAACAGCACAGCGAGAGAAAACCTGCTCAAATGCATTCAGTATTAAACCAACTGGCCTGCAATATGGTCAGTGTTTGGAAATGATAAAGAATAACCAGACCGAACAAATCGGGGTTGGACCTGGCTCCCCTTTAACCGAATTAGAATGACCTGATGATTGTTTTGGCCGGTGGGGTGATGTGGAGCTGCTGGTGATTGTCTCAGGGTGGAGAAGAGACGCCAGGCAGCAGATTGGTGAGAAGTCAGTTGAGCGGCTTCTCCTCTCTGACTGACACCCCAGCTGTCAGCGAGGCGCTCCAAAACTGATAATTACTTCTGCGGACACTTCATGTGTATTCATGGCACCGGGCTGACACAAGAAGGTGCCCACACACACACACACACACACACACACACACACACACACACACACACACACACACACACACACACACACACACACACACACACACACACACACACACACACACACACACACACACACACACACACACACACACACACACCACACACACACACACACACACACACACACACACACACACACACACACACACACACACACACACACACACACACACTCAAACTGATCTATATTTACATATACTGTGCTTCTGTTCCCTCTCAGGATGGCGTGCCGCTGCAGGCCTTCGTGTCCACGGTGCAGAGTGAGGTGGTCGGGATCCTGATCATCAGAGACGAGCAGGTGGAGGCAGTTTACTCCCTGCACTCTGATCAAACTGGATCTATAGAGTGACGTGTTTCTGTGTTGGACCCTGAAGGCAGCATCAACTCTGATCAAACTGGATCTATATAGTGACGTGTTTCTGTGTTGGACCCTGAAGGCAGCATCAACTCTGATAAAACTGGATCTATATAGTGACGTGTTTCTGTGTTGGACCCTGAAGGCAGCATCAAGCAGGATAATCTCCACATGTTAACACCACTTTATGTAAAAGCTAACTATTGTAGCTTTTGCTATTTAAACATTTAAAAAACTGAAGTACTGTACTATAGTGCAACATTTGAAATATATAAAATGCTATTATCTGTCCTGTATGGAGTTTATCAACACAGAGAACGGACTGGAAAGTTATATGTTGTATATAATAGATGAAATCAAGAGTTGTATAAATTAATTTAGGGTGTGGTTATTATATTGCAAAATGTAGGGAAATGTTTCTCTTTATGCTCCAGTCACCAGCAGATGTAGTTCCTTATTATCTGAATGAAAACCATTTATAATTTGTAGTCCTGCATGTTTATCAGCAGAAAAGTGTATGTTCATGGATATAAGAAATGAAATAAGGTAAAAACAGTTCTTATTTCACTGCAAAACGTAGAGGAATATTTCCTTTTATGCTTCAGTCACCAGCTCCTTATTATCTGAATGCAAACAAAACAATTACAACTTATAATGACGTGTCCCTCGTGGATTCTCACCCACAGAAAAGTGACTTATCTCCTCCGCTCTCTCTCTCCGTCAGGACCTCCAGTACTTGTGTGCACGCTACAACATGGAGAGCTTCATCTACTTCAGCCACCACCGGCTGGAGGAGCACGCTCACATCCTGCACTTGGTCCTGGCGCCCTCCTTCCAGCGCTGCTGCAGACACTTGTTCAAAGAGTCCCTCCGGCTGGGGCACAAGTCCTGCCTCTTCCACAGACTCTACCCCCCTCACATCAGCCCCCAGGTGGGTACACAGGCACCCTCAGGCCCTCACTGGCCCCTCAACTCTGGGGCCTTTCCAGCCTCTGCATGTCTGCTCAGAAACACATTCATTAGTGTAATGACCCTCAGCTCACACACTGCAAGAAATGTCTGTGGCGGCTCCATTCCCAGCTAAAGGTCACCTAGTGTGCAAAACCCACTTCCTCATGTCTCTTCCACGTCAACATGTGTCCCCTCTTCTCCATGTCTCTTCTACATCAACGTGTGTCCCCTCTTCTCCATGTCTCTTCCACATCAACATGTCTCTCTTTACTCAGAGGGGACCTGCGGAAAGAGACAAAGATTCTCTCTCCTTTTGTCCCATTTCTATAAAAACCTGTCTGAAAATGAGCTGATCAGATTTTGGCCACTTGATGATGTCACAACGATGTGTTGGCTTGTGTGACCATTAGCCAATCAGCAACCAAGGTAACCCCCCCCCCCCCCCCCCCCTTATCACCTGAATCTCCTCAAGAGCACCATTGAGTTCTTTGTAACCAAATATCTCTCAATGAAACCTATCCAGGTAAAATAATCAAAATCAATATATATGCGCAATATATCGCAGTATATCGTTTCGCAATACTTAGCATATCGTAGAATCGCAATAGTATTGTATTGTGGCTTAAGTATCGCAATAGTATTGTATTGTGACTTAAGTATTGCAATAGTATCGTATCGTGGCTTAAGTATCGTTATCGTATCGTGGCTTAAGTATCGCAATAGTATCATATCGTGGCTTATGTATTGCAATAGTATTGTGACTTAAGTATTGCAATAGTATCATATCGTGGCTTAAGTATCGTTATCGTATCGTGGCTTAAGTATCGCAATAGTATCATATCGTGGCTTAAGTATTGCAATAGTATCATATCGTGGCTTAAGTATTGCAATAGTATCGTATCGTGGCTTAAGTATCGTTATCGTAT
>NW_027262179.1:5000-27500 GCF_902827115.2 Pseudochaenichthys georgianus | reverse complement strand
TCTACTTCTCACATGTTGAACCCAAATACCTGTACGTTCTACTTCTTACATGTTGAACACAAATACCTGTACTTTCTTCTTCTTACATTTTGAACCCAAATACCTGTACTTTCTACTTCTTACATGTTGAACTCAAATACCTGTACTTTCTACTTCTCACATGTTGAACTCAAATACCTGTACTTTCTACTTCTCACATGTTGAACTCAAATACCTGTACTTTCTACTTCTCACATGTTGAACTCAAATACCTGTACTTTCTACTTCTCACATGTTGAACTCAAATACCTGTACTTTCTACTTCTCACATGTTGAACTCAAATACCTGTACTTTCTACTTCTTACATGTTGAACTCAAATACCTGTACTTTCTACTTCTTACATGTTGAACTCAAATACCTGTACTTTCTACTTCTTACATGTTGAACTCAAATACCTGTACTTTCTACTTCTCACATGTTGAACTCAAATACCTGTACTTTCTACTTCTCACATGTTGAACTCAAATACCTGTACTTTCTACTTCTCACATGTTGAACTCAAATACCTGTACTTTCTACTTCTCACATGTTGAACTCAAATACCTGTACTTTCTACTTCTTACATGTTGAACTCAAATACCTGTACTTTCTACTTCTTACATGTTGAACTCAAATACCTGTACTTTCTACTTCTTACATGTTGAACTCAAATACCTGTACTTTCTACTTCTTACATGTTGAACTCAAATACCTGTACTTTCTACTTCTTACATGTTGAACTCAAATACCTGTACTTTCTACTTCTTACATGTTGAACTCAAATACCTGTACTTTCTACTTCTTACATTTTCCAAACAGGCTCGTTACTTTAGTTTTAATCTGCGTCTCAGACACACACACACACACACACACACACACACACACACACACACACACACACACACACACACACACACACACACACACACACACACACACACACACACACACACACACACACACACACACACACACACACACACACACACACACACACACACACACACACACATTATGATATTATTACAATTTGAAATGGAAGATCTTTATTGTTCTATTAATATAAAGGGAGGTCAGGTACTCTTTAAAGCAGCTGCTAGCTATGGGTACTTTTAACTGAAGTACACTTCAAAGCCTCTTTACTTAGACTTGAGTAAAGAAGTTTAGTCAGTACTTCTACTTTCACCAGAGTGTCTTTAAACACGAGTATCTGTACTTCTACTGGAGTAAAGGATGTGTGTACTTTTGCCCTCTCTGCTGATCTGACCTTGCGTCATGTGACCTCTCCACCTGAGCTCATTACGACTTCCTGACACGGCGCCCTCTCTTCTTCTGCACCCAGAGTTCCTGCGTCCACCATCTGGACGTTCTGCTGGACTGTGCGGTTCCTGTGTGCCCGCGACGCCAGATCGTCTTCCCGCTGGAGCAGCTTGGCATCAACGCTCCTTCCCTTCAGATCAGAGAGGAGCAGGTGGGCTGAGCAGCAGCTGGATAACATCCTGCCAGAGGGGGGGGGGGGGGGGGTACACTCTAGATCAGGGGTGTCCAAACTACGGCCCGGGGGCCAAATGCAGCCCGCGGACCATTTTTACTCGACAAATTCAAAAACTATCATGGAATATGGCCCACAAATGAAACTTGTGTTTTCTTATATTGTACTTCTTCAATAGAAATGTAAAAATAGATTACACACGATTATTCATGTTTTAATAATAGCCCAATTTCAAAATAAATGCAGTCAATTAAAGTTGGAAACATTTTCTAACATCGATAAGAAAAAATCCCAGTAACTTATTTACACAACTAGCTTGAAATAAACCCTTAATATTTCCCCTTATTCTCATCACTCTGAGGCTTCTGTTTTAAGGCATGCGCTGCCAGCACTCACGAGCATCGTGTGCCTACATTTGATCTATTTAGCTAACTTCTGATTGAACTTATGAGGCGATAAACCTCTCCTCGAGTGAGCGGTCCAGCCCTTCGTATATCTTTCTCTATGTAGCCCTCGGAGAAAGAAGTTTGGACCCCCTGCTCTGGATGAGGGAGGACTGCAGGGTGGTCATGTGACCACTAGGAGGTGCTGTTTCAAAAGGCAAGACTCACTATGGATTGTTCAAAGTCAAAGGTTTGATTGTCATACGCTCAAAGCTACAGTGGAGACATGTGAATGAAAGTCTTAGTTCACAGTTCACAGGCTCCTCCAGCAGTGCAACACAATAAAACGGATGAAATGGTGTAATTAAATACAAATAAAATAGTGCAAGAATAGTCTATATCTTAAAGTCCTGATTATTAACAGCTAAAAAAAGCAAAATCCGACCGCTCTGTGACTCGATCTCTTCTCACTTAAATGCTTCAGTGAGCGTAAAGTTCACCATTTTGTATCTGTTGAAGTATTTCCTCTGTGACACCTTTCAGAGTAACTTCCCGACGTACAGTATCTCCACAAACCAACCTTGTAAGTGACTTGTGACCTAATAACAACGGGAAAGAAAACAACCCGCGTATACAAATGTAATAATTCTCTATTCCTGATGTGTGTAGGCACGAACACATCAGCTGCTTTTCTAAGACATGTGTAGGATTGTTATTATCCCCTGTATCTGCAGCCCCTTGCCTCCGTCAGAGCTCTCCCCCTCGTATCGTCCCGCTAATGAAACCCCACCTCGTCTCCCGGCTCGTGACAGATGTCGCGCACACATGCCCTCATGGAAATTATTTGAATATTACACAAAGGTTAATTTCACCCTCGGGTTTCCCCCCCCTTGTTTCGCTCGATGCTGTTTTCATCCAACAAGGTGCATTGTGGGGCCAATCTGCCTAATTACAGATGATGAAGGAGCCATTAGCCGCCTCACGGCGCGAGGAGGAACCGGGAAATTAGAACGCAGTGTTCGGCTAATTCCTGCGGGACTCTTTTGTAATTATTGTCGAGAGTGTTTCTTAACTGTCAAGTCGCACGTTTTGATCCCCGTGTCTCCTTCTCTTCGCCGGCTGAAGCTCCACGGACACACAGAGCAAACATGGGATTAATACTCAAATGGCGGGACAGCTGGCGGGAAGGACACAAAGAACCAAATGTGGCAAAGAAAATGGGGGAATAATCCAAAATGAGCAGTGGAAAAAGTCCAGAGAAACGATTGTCACTTTAATAATCAGAGTCTGGCGGATTCACCTCGGCCTTTTCACGAGAGATAAGAAACGGTCTCTTTTAATGCGTTAACCAATCAGGTGCTAATGGGAAGCCGAGCACCGAAGAAAATAATCAACTTCGCTTACAATCTCTCACAACTTGTGTTTACACAATAACAACAATGTTTAAGTCCATACACACAGACGGCTAAGTCTTTTTCCGTTTGCTTTTATATATGAAATATCTCGGTTCCAATGCGTACCCGTTTGAATATCTCTAATGTCCCGCATGCTTTTGGAAAATCTGATTTGGGTGCCGATTACCTCGATCCACATTAATACTGGTTGATATTCGGTAAAGTTCACCCAGAGTTTTTAACGTCACTAATCCTCTAAAGGTGTTTGCTGAGCGCGGCACCGTCTCTTCAGCCGGCAGACTAAGTGCCTGGATACAAAGATGATTACTACTTTATCCTGTAAGACCAGAACGTGGGGAAAATTGGACCCATTATCAGGAAATGCTTTTAGTGATGGTAATAAGTAAGAGACGGAATATTTAATCTTCCAGTCGTTTTGAGAGGGACGCATTCCCTCATTTCACTCGGTGAAAGGATAACTTCTGTGTTCCTCTCAGGCGCCGTTTGCCCTCAGCCTCATCAGCAGGAAGTTGACCTTGGAGCCAAAGGTCACGGTTAACGCCCGGATCGTCTTGGTGGGGGCGTCGGACACGGGGTTCTCTCTCCTGGAGGTGCTGTGTTTCTGGTGAGTCTTCCTCCCTCGTGTGCACTACATCTTTCATGTTGTGTTCCGTTCTTGGTGTGCACAACTTAACGTATAACAATTATTTACAAAACATGTCTCTAGAAACACACCGCAGCCGAAAAGGAGCAGGGAGAAGAATATAATCTGATGTGACCGGCCCCTTTCTGAAATAAATAGGAATAGATGGTCTGTCCGTCATGTGCTCGTATTCACAGCCAATCATAACGGCATCGGAGGAAAATAAGAGAAACACAAAAACGTACACAAAAAGACTTCGTTCCTACTTGACGGTTAACGGAAAGAAACAAAACGAGAAAAACAAAACATCACACAAGGAAAAGTGCAACGTCTGAGTCCGACTGGAGTAGAGGGGGGAAAGCGGCGCATAACAATAATAATGGGACCGACAAATAAAATAAATCTAAAGTATTTTCTGAATGAATTGCAACGTCATAAGTCTTCTCCTGGAACCACGACCGGATTTAAGTTTAAGAGGCCCTGGGGCAAGGCTTTGGCACTTATTAGACCCCCCACACACACACACACACACACACACACACACACACACACACACACACACACACACACACACACACACACACACACACACACACACACACACACACACACACACACACACACACCACCATCTGTGCATTGTTTTTGTACCCTATCATCTCCAAGTTCCCTTCAACATCAGAGCAAACAGCATTTATATATATATATGTATATATATATATATGTATATGTATATGTATATATGTATGTATATGTATATATATGTATATATATATGTATATATGTATGTATATGTATATGTATATATATATATATATATATATATATATATGTATATATGTATGTATATATATATATGTATATATGTATATATATAGTAGCTACTGTTATTTGCCTGAGTTGTAGACGCCACATGTTGTCTTTGTGTCAGCTGTAGGGTTACTCTTAGTGATAATGATCTAATTTGTGCGAAACAGATCCATTGTTTTCCCTAAAACTATGAAGAACACATCAATAAGTCGCACCTTCCTGTTTCCACATTACTCACCATCGAGCACCAAATAGGCAAACGAATCCGCCGCAGAAAATAGTCCCTGAAAATGCACTATTTCCTCCTTTTGTGGCCATATTACAACGACTCCAACTATAATGTTTCCAGTAGCGACCAACGGGCTTGGGGCTTCGACACACAGACAGGAAGTCTCACAGTATGGCCACAAAGACACGTGTTTGGAAACTCATAATCTGGTTTTAATCACTTGTAAAATGTCTGTAAATGTTATTTTCACAACCCGCAGCAGAAGCAAATCAAATCAGGGTTTATTTATAAACCATGTTGGGTGGAGCCAAAGTGCTGTACAGAAAATAACAATAGCCTACAGTCGAGACGCTTTACAGCAAATACAACAACACACATTGTTCAGAATATCAGTATGACGATACGACACCCTCTGTCCTAGGCTCTCTGTCCTAGGCTCTCTGTCCTAGGCTCTCTGTCCTAGGCTCTCTGTCCTAGGCTCTCTGTCCTAGGCTCTCTGTCCTAGGCTCTCTGTCCTAGGCTCTCTGTCCTTAGACCCTCTGTCCTAGGCTCTCTGTCCTAGGCTCTCTGTCCTAGGCTCTCTGTCCTAGGCTCTCTGTCCTAGGCTCTCTGTCCTAGGCTCTCTGTCCTTAGACCCTCTGTCCTTTGACCCTCTGTCCTTAGACCCTCTGTCCTCAGACCCTCTGTCCTAGACCCTCTGTCCTAGGCTCTCTGTCCTAGGCTCTCTGTCCTTAGACCCTCTGTCCTAGGCTCTCTGTCCTAGGCTCTCTGTCCTAGGCTCTCTGTCCTAGGCTCTCTGTCCTAGGCTCTCTGTCCTAGGCTCTCTGTCCTAGGCTCTCTGTCCTAGGCTCTCTGTCCTAGGCTCTCTGTCCTTAGACCCTCTGTCCTTAGACCCTCTGTCCTAGGCTCTCTGTCCTAGGCTCTCTGTCCTAGGCTCTCTGTCCTAGGCTCTCTGTCCTAGGCTCTCTGTCCTAGGCTCTCTGTCCTAGGCTCTCTGTCCTAGGCTCTCTGTCCTTAGACCCTCTGTCCTTTGACCCTCTGTCCTTAGACCCTCTGTCCTCAGACCCTCTGTCCTAGGCTCTCTGTCCTTAGACCCTCTGTCCTAGGCTCTCTGTCCTAGGCTCTCTGTCCTAGGCTCTCTGTCCTAGGCTCTCTGTCCTAGGCTCTCTGTCCTAGGCTCTCTGTCCTAGGCTCTCTGTCCTAGGCTCTCTGTCCTTAGACCCTCTGTCCTAGGCTCTCTGTCCTAGGCTCTCTGTCCTAGGCTCTCTGTCCTGACCCTCTGTCCTTAGACCCTCTGTCCTCAGACCCTCTGTCCTTAGACCCTCTGTCCTCAGACCCTCTGTCCTCAGACCCTCTGTCCTCAGACCCTCTAACATTAGACCCTCTGTCCTCAGACCCTCTGTCCTCAGACCCTCTGTCCTTAGACGCTCTGTCCTCAGACCCTCTGCGCCCTTAGGCCCTCTGTCCTTAGACCCTCTGTCCTTAGACCCTCTGTCCTCAGACCCTCTGTCCTCAGACCCTCTGTCCTTAGACGGGCCAAGAAAACACTGTGTGTGTGTGTGTGTGTGTGTGTGTGTGTGTGTGTGTGTGTGTGTGTGTGTGTGTGTGTGTGTGTGTGTGTGTGTGTGTGTGTGTGTGTGTGTGTGTGTGTGTGTGTGTGTGTGTGTGTGTGTGTGTGTGTGTGTGTGTGTGTGTGTGTGTGTGTGTGTGTGTGTGTGTGTGTGTGTGTGTGTGTGTGTGTGTGTGTGTGTGTGTGTGTTGGCAGCCGTCGCAGTGAAAAGCATTCGGAGAGGAATAATCCCCGGAGCTGCTCTTCGCTTTTTTTTTTATTATCGTCTTTTATTCCAGGAATCCAATCTCTCTGCAAATGTCACTTGACTCCGGGTCGCACGTCTTTGCATGTTTGCCTCCCGTCTTTTCTTTGTGAGATTAACTGCTGCTGCTGATAGCGGTAATAACAAGCAGCTGATCCAGAACCAGCCGATAGCTGCCTGGCAACAAATCGTTGTGTTTTTTGTATTCCTCGGAGGGGCTGGTGAGGCTGGCACGCTGCTGATGGGAGGGGGAACACAGCTGTGTGAGGCCTGGCATCCAGCGATGGCCCCCTTTAATTACCCCCCCCCCCCCCCTCTGTAAGGGATCTGTGTTTGCTGTCACTAATGAGTTGAATAATGAGGCAGTTAGTGTCCGCTGAACTGACGCTGAGGCATCGAGGGGCTGAGTGATGGGTCACTTTCCCTTATCAGCGCTGACCAAGCGTCCCCGTGCAGAGGTGGGAGGCAGTGCAGTACAAATACTTCGTTGCTGTACTTAAGTACTTTTTTCTGGCATCTACTCCACTACTTATTTTTCTGACGACTTTTTACTTTGACTTCTTACATGTTGAACTCAAGTACTTGTACTTTCTACTTCTTACATGTTGAACACAAATACCTGTACTTTCTACTTCTTACATGTTGAACACAAATACCTGTACTTTCTACTTCTTACATGTTGAACACAAATACCTGTACTTTCTACTTCTCTCATGTTGAACACAAATACCTGTACTTTCTACTTCTCACATGTTGAACTCAAATACCTGTACTTTCTACTTCTTACATGTTGAACACAAATACCTGTACTTTCTACTTCTTACATGTTGAACACAAATACCTGTACTTTCTACTTCTTACATGTTGAACACAAATACCTGTACTTTCTACTTCTTACATGTTGAACACAAATACCTGTACTTTCTACTTCTTACATGTTGAACCCAAATACCTGTACTTTCTACTTCTCACATGTTGAACTCAAATACCTGTACTTTCTACTTCTTACATGTTGAACACAAATACCTGTACTTTCTACTTCTTACATGTTGAACTCAAATACCTGTACTTTCTACTTCTTACATGTTGAACACAAATACCTGTACTTTCTACTTCTTACATGTTGAACACAAATACCTGTACTTTCTACTTCTTACATGTTGAACACAAATACCTGTACTTTCTACTTCTTACATGTTGAACTCAAATACCTGTACTTTCTACTTCTTACATGTTGAACACAAATACCTGTACTTTCTACTTCTTACATGTTGAACACAAATACCTGTACTTTCTACTTCTCTCATGTTGAACTCAAATACCTGTACTTTCTACTTCTTACATGTTGAACCCAAATACCTGTACTTTCTACTTCTCTCATGTTGAACACAAATACCTGTACTTTCTACTTCTTACTTGTTGAACTCAAATACCTGTACTTTCTACTTCTCTCATGTTGAACTCAAATACCTGTACTTTCTACTTCTTACATGTTGAACTCAAATACCTGTACTTTCTACTTCTTACTTGTTGAACACAAATACCTGTACTTTCTACTTCTCTCATGTTGAACTCAAATACCTGTACTTTCTACTTCTTACATGTTGAACTCAAATACCTGTACTTTCTACTTCTCACAAGTTGAACTCAAATACCTGTACTTTCTACTTCTTACATGTTGAACTCAAATACCTGTACTTTCTACTTCTTACATGTTGAACACAAATACCTGTACTTTCTACTTCTCACAAGTTGAACTCAAATACCTGTACTTTCTACTTCTTACATGTTGAACACAAATACCTGTACTTTCTACTTCTTACATGTTGAACACAAATACCTGTACTTTCTACTTCTTTCATTTTGAACCCAAATACCTGTACTTTCTACTTCTTACATGTTGAACTCAAATACCTGTACTTTCTACTTCTTACATGTTGAACACAAATACCTGTACTTTCTACTTCTCACATGTTGAACTCAAATACCTGTACTTTCTACTTCTTACATGTTGAACTCAAATACCTGTACTTTCTACTTCTTACATGTTGAACTCAAATACCTGTACTTTCTACTTCTTACATGTTGAACTCAAATACCTGTACTTTCTACTTCTTACATGTTGAACTCAAATACCTGTACTTTCTACTTCTTACATGTTGAACTCAAATACCTGTACTTTCTACTTCTCACATGTTGAACCCAAATACCTTGTACTTTCTACTTCTTACATGTTGAACTCAAATACCTGTACTTTCTACTTCTTACATGTTGAACTCAAATACCTGTACTTTCTACTTCTCACATGTTGAACTCAAATACCTGTACTTTCTACTTCTTACATGTTGAACTCAAATACCTGTACTTTCTACTTCTTACATGTTGAACACAAATACCTGTACTTTCTACTTCTTACATGTTGAACTCAAATACCTGT
Organism: Pseudochaenichthys georgianus; assembly: GCF_902827115.2. NCBI lineage: Eukaryota > Metazoa > Chordata > Actinopteri > Perciformes > Channichthyidae > Pseudochaenichthys > Pseudochaenichthys georgianus. The sequence continues at coordinate 18,278 of NW_027262179.1, read as the reverse complement.
ACTTTCTACTTCTCACATGTTGAACTCAAATACCTGTACTTTCTACTTCTTACATGTTGAACTCAAATACCTGTACTTTCTACTTCTTACATGTTGAACTCAAATACCTGTACTTTCTACTTCTTACATGTTGAACTCAAATACCTGTACTTTCTACTTCTCACATGTTGAACTCAAATACCTGTACTTTCTACTTCTTACATGTTGAACTCAAATACCTGTACTTTCTACTTCTTACATGTTGAACTCAAATACCTGTACTTTCTACTTCTTACATGTTGAACTCAAATACCTGTACTTTCTACTTCTTACATGTTGAACTCAAATATCTGTACTTTCTACTTCTCTCATTTCCCAAACAGCTGGTTCCTTTAGTCTGAATGTGTGTTTGGTGCGCGGTCATTATTCTTTAGAGTCACTGCGTGCCTATTGGTTGGAACACGATCCGTGGATCCATCACTTCCTGGTCTTCTCTAAAGAAGAGGGACCAATGGAAACGTTGCCGCTGTTCACCATGGAAACATTCATCAGCTAAAAATGACATTATTATATGTTCGAGTTTAGTCAGTACTTCTACTCTTACCAGAGTATTTTTAAACACGAGCATCTGTACTTGTACTTGAGTAAAGGATGTGTGCTGCCCCCCCCCCCCCCCCCCCTTCATTACGGCGTCTCGGGGTCAGACGGATAAAGAGCTGCGGGCTGACCGTCTGTCAGCGGCTGATAGCGGACCCTCTGACTCTCCAGACTCCAGAAGCGCCTCGATGTAAATCCTCCGGCTCAGATTAGCAGGGAAAGTGAGACTGCTCTCACGGTCTGATTATTCAGAGCCAAAAGGTCAAAGCACTGATGACTCCGAGCTTTGTGACGAGAGTCGAGGATGCTTTACTTGATCCGTGTGGACACATGTGTGAGCGCTGATTTGTTGTTTTATCACAGCACCAGCTGATCTCTGGGTGAGTCATATAAACTTAATCAAACATGTTTAGTATTGTTCGGTATTTATCAAACAAAAACGCAAAACATTTGGCTGGTTTCGGCTTCTGCCTTTCTCTGTTTCTAAATCATTGTATATTTCATATCTTTGGATTTAAAACTGTAAGTGGAACAAAGCAAGACGTTTGGCTTCAAACTTATTTTTCTGACATGTTATAGACTGAACAGTTAATCGATCTTCATCCGGATAAATAGATTTAAAGCAGATGTTGCTAAATGTCCATCATGTTTCCCCCTAGAGAGAAAGGGTGGTCAATACGGTTCAATATCTTTCTTATGACATATGTAATATAATATCATCTATTCAATAGTTCTTACTTGTGTACTGTCCGTGTTAAACTTATCCACTTTACATAACTGACTAATGTTATCCAAAATACAATTCCTATAAATCCGATACAGCCCATAGTGCTCAGCGTCGTGGGGAAACTAACTATACAACTGTGTCTTTGAGCCAAGTACTCAATATCGATATCTAACTGGTTATGTAGGGTTGATTATTGGCTTTCCTAAAATATTAACGCGATGAGAGTTTTGAAAATCAATCCTCTGTAAAGTATATAATTAGTGGACGAAGCCAGATAATACAACAGCCTGGTTATTTTAAGAACATTGCATCACTTTAAAACCTTTAAAACCACGGCACATGCAACTTTACGATACCTAACCCTAAAGTGTGTGTGTGTGTGTGTGTGTGTGTGTGTGTGTGTGTGTGTGTGTGTGTGTGTGTGTGTGTGTGTGTGTGTGTGTGTGTGTGTGTGTGTGTGTGTGTGTGTGTGTGTGTGTGTGTGTGTGTGTGTGTGTGTGTGTGTGTGTGTGTGTGTGTGTGTGTGTGTGTGTGTGTGTGTGGTGTGTGTGTGTGTGTGTGTGTGTGTGTGTGTGTGTGTGTGTGTGTGTGTGTGTGTGTGTGTGTGTGTGTGTGTGTGTGTGTGTGTGTGTGTGTGTGTGTGCTTCAGGGCGATAGTTTGTCAGGAGGCTGAGAGATAAGAGCAGACGGGAGGTGATCAGAGTCACAGAGATAAGACCAAACGCTACACACACACACACACACACCATGTATACATCACTTCAGGGGACATTACATTGACTTACATGCATTTCCTGGAGACTTACCCTAACCTTAACCCTAACCAACACATGCCTAACCCTAACCAAGTCCTTATGGGGACCTCCATTTTGTCCCCATAAGGGAGGCGAGTCCCCACACGTGACTGTGTTAACAGATGTAGGTCCCCACAAGTATAGTAATGCCAGGCCACACACACACACACACACACACACACACACACACACACACACACACACACACACACACACACACACACACACACACACACACACACACTCTCTGTATCCGCCGAGGAGGAGGAGCTGCTGCTATCTGCTCTGCGGTGTCCTGCAGGGAAACACAAAGGAAGGCATTTGCATGACAAGAGGAGACGTGTTCTGCGGACAGTGGACTCAGAGAGGGAGGACACGCTGCAGGAGTCACACATGCTCAGTGTAGGCTGAGAGATATTCAGCATCGAGATGGTTATGTTTAATGTTCAGTGTATAGTGTGGTGGACACCCCATTGATCAACCGCCACACACAACAGTACATGGGGCAGCTTCAGCCAACATTGCTCCTTTCCAGCTGTCGTCCCGGCCAGGTGGTACAGCAACAGCATTAGGTATAAAAACACAAGGGACCACCTCAGGGTTTCATAATGTGCGTCTCAAGCAGGAGACGGATCACATGTGTGAGTCTCACTGAAGCAGATGTTTCTTTGGGGTGAGATCCTTCGGAGGAACTCAAACTGTGGCGGCCAATAGAAAGAGAATCAAACATGTTTGACCAAATGCATAGATAAAAAATAACGCAACGATATTGAAATATTTACTATTGATGCTTTCACAAAGAATAACGAGGCCCTACTCTGCTTTTCGGGGTGTTCCCTTTCCTGTAGTGTGTCGTATAGCTTGTTGTGCATGTACAACATATGCCAATAGAGTTATATGTACATCAATATACAAAATATATCTATACATCTTCAAAAACAACCAGAGATGAATCACAACTACCAGCCAATGGGCCTTTTCCAACAGAAGAAAGAAAGTAAGCCTTGCACCTGAAATCTGCTAATGCTTGTGCTAACTAACTGGGAAGCTAACATTAGCGCTAACTTGGTGTGGAAACAAGTACAACCAAAGTAAAGTAACGAATACTTTGGTTGTACTTGTTTACACACCAAGTTAGCGCTAATGTTACAATACTTTGTTTAAAAAAAAAAAAAAAATTTAAAAAAGGGGGCGGTGGTGGCGAAGTCGATAGGGACTTGGCTTGGCAACTGGAAGGTCACCAGTTCAAGTCCCGGCAAGACCAAGTGCTACCGAGGTGTCCCAGAGCAAGGCACCGTTCCCCACACTGCTCCTCGGGCGCCGTTCAAAATGGCAGCACACTGCTCCTAACACTAGGATGGGTCGAATGCAGAGAAACAATTTCCCCACGGGGGTTAATAAAGTATATCCAATCAAAATCAAATCAAAAATTACATTGGGGGAAAATCACTGTGTAGTCCTTTGGCTTTCCTGAATCTTCTCCAGACCTTCCTAGTACATAAAGCAAAGAGTGGTTTTTAATATTCTTTATTGTCCTCTTAACATGGCTAATCTATACATGCTGTTGCCCATCACTAAAGGAAGCAGGTAGCTTCTGCAGAAATTAGGTTCCCCAGATTTACTGTGTTCTGCTGTGTGTTGTTTGTCTCTCGTAGCCCTCACCTCAGGTTCAACAGCCTGACCCTGGTCTCCACGCACGGCCTCCTCAGCGACTTCGACCACGAGGACATCGGGTTTCTCTCCACGAGGTGAGAGAATGGACCAAAAGGACAGAGAAAAACCACACAAACTAATTCACAACAAAGTGCTGTTATGTCCTGTACAGCTCCATTATAGCGGCAAGAGACGCATGTTTTGCTTTAATAAATTTTTATGAGGTAAAAAATGATTGCGTAATGTAATGGCTGTAGATTTAGGAAACCATGTTGATGCATCTCCTATAACCACAAAGGACCAGTGATGAGTATTCAGGGATTTCTATTGGCAGAGAATTACTCACAACTGTATTTTTTTTTTGTATATTATTTGGCGTCTAATCATCTAAAGATATATATTGTTGTTTTGGGGTTACTTCAGAATAAGCTAGGGCTGCAACCAACGATTCATTTCATAGTTAAATAATCGACCAATTATTGTTTCTTATAAACGACTATTTATTTTATCTATAAAATGGCAAAAAAAGTCTTTCATAAAATATGATCATCAATTATTCAAACTGTTGCATATTAATTTAAATGTAAAACAAATTGATGAATTAATTAAAAATTAATTAAAATTGCAGCTCTAAAATTAGTCTTTCGTGTCTACATACTCTTTCATGAAGTGTGCCATGTTTCTACAGTGGCCCAGAAGGGACACACCAAACTCTTGTTGCTTGAAGTCTGTCACAGTTATTGAAAACACTCTGAAAGGGAAGAGCACTTGACACTTAATCCTCCTTGAACTCACTGCATTAAGAGGTGTCTTCCTGTGTGCAGTCATGCGTACAGCAGCAGAGATCTGTCCCGGGTGCCTCTGCACTCCTGCGTCAGCGTGGTGAGCGGGAAGATGGTGGCCATCAACAGGAAGTCCAAACACGTCCTGGTGTCCGGTGGAGTGACGGTGCCCTACGACCACCTGGTCCTCTGCACCGGCCTGCAGTACCAGGTGACACACAGAGAGCCAATGGGATTCCTCAGTTTCATTTTGGATTATTGCGTTTATCATACTTACACGTTTAGTTCAGCAAGATAATCTCCACATATTAACAACACTTCATGATTTCTGAATTAAAAAGCTAATGTTGGGCTATAGAGGAACTACAGCACGGTCACATGACTTCACGTCACCACCGCTAAGCTAAAGGTGGCTAATGTTGGGCTATAAAGGAACTACAGCACGGTCACATGACTTCACGTCACCACCGCTAAGCTAAAGGTGGCTAATGTTGGGCTATAAAGGAACTACAGCACGGTCACATGACTTCACGTCACCACCGCTAAGCTAAAGGTGGCTAATGTTGGGCTATAAAGGAACTACAGCACGGTCACATGACTTCACGTCACCACCGCTAAGCTAAAGGTGGCTAATGTTGGGCTATAAAGGAACTACAGCACGGTCACATGACTTCACGTCACCACCGCTAAGCTAAAGGTGGCTAATGTTGGGCTATAAAGGAACTACAGCACGGTCACATGACTTCACGTCACCACCGCTAAGCTAAAGGTGGCTAATGTTGGGCTATAAAGGAACTACAGCACGGTCACATGACTTCACGTCACCACCGCTAAGCTAAAGGAGGCTAATGTTGGGTGTGATGATGTTTAGTTGTCTCATTTAGACACTTGTTAGCAACTGCCTTTTTTAAATCCACCAGTGGGGTATTTACTGAATTATTTATGCCCTAGAACAACTTGTTAAAATCTCTTCAGCTTATGTTAGCCTGAAATAAGGTATGTGGTTAACAACCAAAAGCTCATACTAAAGACTTCAAGACGATGCAACAGGAAGTGCTTCAGGACTCATTCCTGCACCACTCTATAACACGATATAAAGATATAGCTAGCTAATAAACGTAACACTATTATGATATGCTGCTGCAGGCGCCTCGTCCTGCTGAAGGGAATCAGCCCGACTCAAACCTCCAGCTGCCCTCCAACCTCTTCACCCTCAACGACCTCCACGACTGTATGGCTGCCCGCCGCTGGCTGAGCGCCAACTTTGTGGAGCTGGAGGGTGAGCTAACACACACACACACACACACACACACACACACACACACACACACACACACACAGAACCTAATATTAATATGTAGTAGTATGTCATTACTCAGCCAGTCAGCGCTGAAGTGCTCCGGTATAATTAGCCGCTAATTAGCTGCAGAGAAATCTTTCCTCTGTGAGAACCACGTTGGCCTCTCCCTTCCAGTTTCCCATTATCCCATCACTTTCTGAGAGAGGATAAAACCCACGGTGTCATTAAGCAGAATCTGCTCTCTGAAGGAAGTGTGCACTGATCTGGAGTGAGGCTTTTAAATGTACTAATTAGATTATCCTAGTCATGAAGCAAAGCCATTAATAAATGCAAATTGCTGTTGCAGACTCCAGCAGATAACGTGTTTATTTACATATTTTAATAACAGCCGAAAGAAACGGATGAATGTGAAGTTCAGCGGTAGACTAAAGCAGCTGGAGTCTCTCAGTACTTACCGTCAGAACACTTTTTAAATATACCGTTTTATTTCGCTTCAGCTTTCAGTATTTCCATTCCAGCGATCGTAGATTTTTCACCAGCGGATTAAACCACATTTGGGGCTTCAGTTAATATTTGAGGCTGCAGGACGATGTGTGTCTGATTGAGACAAAAGAAACTACAGTGTGTAGTATATGGTGATGAAGGAACGTGTTTTTAATAGTTTGTAATCACTCAAAAATATGCATCAGGCTTTGACACACACACACAAAAAAAAGGGTAGAACAACACCAGATTTTATTTTTTGAAGTTGAAGACACAAGTGCTCCTGATGAGGGACACTGGTTTGTTTATTACACTGGCTCCATGATTTAAAAACAAGACCAGTGTGTAGTGGCGACATCATAATAACTTGTTTACCTTAACGAAGCTGTATGCTTACATATGTATGGGAATTGTACACATAAAGAACGTGTTTCTCTGAGTAGTTGTAGTGGTGGTATATGTGAGCAGTGGAATATAGGGTTGTGCTGTCCTTGGTGTAGCTCCTCTGGTTCAGCACCACGGACAGAGACACTGAACTGAAGCTGTGTTCATTCTAATAACCAACTATGGTTATCTGTTACTCCACTATAAGTACCAACACAACAACGTAATTATATGTTCTGCCTCAAAGAAGGATTACCAAGTAAATGTACTTCAAAAAGACTGAAAACTAAACGTTCTGCTACACCAGTTGTTTTCATTTTTCCATCAACTTTTATATTTATGTGAAATATCAGATGGTTTTCAGGACTCGAAAGGGAAGTTGAAGGAAAAAAATCTGAGAGTTTTTGGGATAGAAATGGCTGCTTAAAAAAGGATCAGCAGCAAACGGTTAAATACACGATAAATGTCACACGTGTCTCTCCAGATAACGCCATCGTCTACGGAAACAGCATCGACGTGTTCACCTCCGTTGAGACTTTGCTCAGCCTCGGGATTCTGGGCAATCGTATCCATGTCGTCTTCACGCCTCCCGAGTCCGGCGTCTCCTGCTTCAGCGACCCGGAGGTGGAGAAAGCTGTGGCGACGGCCCTGAAGAAGGCCGAGGTTCAGGTCCACCATCACTGCCTGCTGGCCCTGGTGAACAACGGAGAAAACCCCGACCCCATCACATCTGTGAGCTTCACTACAGACGCAGAGACCCTCAATCTGCAGTGTCGGGTAAATCAACAGTCTTATTGTGAACCTGGAAATGTAGAGTACCCCAACGTGTTATGATAGAATTGTATAGTAGGGTATAATAGAAACTGCTGGATGCTAACTTTTAGATAGATACCCCTCTTTAATGGTCCCACATGCAGAGACACACAGTGACATGTGTTCTCCACCAGGAGTGTAGTACTAGGAGCAGTGGGCAGCTATTGTACAGCGCCCGGGGAGCAATGGGAAGGGGGGTGTCCGGTGCCTTGCTCAAGGGCACCACGGCAGGGCAGGAGGTGAACTGGGACCTCTCCAAGTAGCAGTCCACACTCCATATTCAGGTCTGTTCGGGGACTTGAACCGGCGACCCTACGGCTCACAGTCCACGCCCCTACTGACTGAGCCGCTGCCGGACTATATATATGTTTCGCAGTTTGCACAATTGGAATAAGTTCCATTAATTAGCATATGCAGACAATGGTTAAAATATTGCTTGTCCGATTAGGAATTTCTTTGTAGGGTCGTTGGGGGATGTTGAGGAAGCTGAATCCATTTCGGACATTTGTTTGTATTCAGCTTCCTCAATACGCCTCAAAAACCACACAAAAATGTCCAATTCGGCCAAGCAGTTGTTTTGATATTGTCTGCATTTGCAAATGAATGCTACTGAATACAACTTGTGCCAATTGCCCAACATATGCAAGTTCGCATCCGGCAGTTTCTATGTGCTCGGGACCCGTACAATACATGTCTATCATAATGTGTTCAGGGTTCACACGGCTGGCAAGCGGACGAGCATGTCTGCGTGTCCAGTTGGTTATTAGTGTTCACTGAAGTAAGTACGTCCCTAACAATGCTGGGTGACTGTCCAGGGGGCCGTGAACGAGCGGCTGGCTGCACTGTAATCCCCCTCCTGGAGGCAGGCTGTGTGCTGGAGCACAGAACGATGTTGGTGTGTTTCCCATTGTTTCAGACAGTAGAGGATTGTGCTCTCCGATTGTGTGTTCCTCATTCAGGCTGAACTAGAGGCACCCTGCAGATGAGGTTTAGTTGTTTTTATATGTTGTCAAACCAGAGCATTCAGAAATGTGGCTTAAACATATGTTTTCTAGGCTGGAAATATATTGACAGATTTGTTAGCTGTGAAGGATGGAGAGAATGTGTAGACAACACTAGAGCTGCGCAATGTTATCAGATCACAATATGGTCCATGTGGGAGAGAAACCACACTACGGGAAAACGTTAGTCCAGCTCCACGAGTTTAATCACAGAAGTTGGTTTGTGTGGAAATGTGTTCATCTGGTCATATATCCTTTATTCAACCAGGTAGAAGTCTCATTGAGTCCAACCGGGCCAAGAGGGGCCGCATGGAGAAAGTTACGAACAATACAGGCAGACGAATACAGCTGTAAAACACGAATGAATATGCAAATAAAATAACTTATAAAACACTAAAAACCGGCACAATTTTAAAACGACTTCAATTATGGGATATACGAGCAATCGCATCGACCAATGGACTCTTGTTCTCCGTCCTTTAAGACTTGAACTCCCCCGTAGTGATCCGACAGCTCCTTCTGTACTTTATTCCAAGCATAGATGAGAGTGACACCTGCGTCACTTCCGGGCGAAAATTACGGCCCCGCCCACTTTTGGGGGAAAACAACGCTGTCTTTTGATTGACGTTTTTGCCAATCCGATCAGACATTTTCTGATCTTCAAAGAGCCCGGTTGCGACGGCCAGTCAGGCAAACATTCACGTTAAATCATTTGAAATCGACGATCGGGCTCGATATGTGGTTAAATTAAAATCAGTAGGCGAGGCCGTCATTTCGCCGGCTGTTTCTCTCGTGAGCGAGGCGGGAAATAATTGGACCGTAAAAGAAGAGCTCTGTGGCTTCAGGCTCGATCGCCATTCAGACAGCGTTGGTTTCCCCCAAAAGTGGGCGGGGCCGTAAAGCTACTCATCTATGGACACCGGTCGCCTACTGCTATATTTAACCACATATCGAGCCCGATCGTCCATTTCCAATGATTTCATGTAATTGTTCGCCTGTCCGGCCATCGTGATCGGGCTCTTTGAAGATCCACGGTTTTCAAACATTTCTGATCGAATAGGCAAAAACTTCAGAATTGTATTGACCGCCGTTCAGATGACAGCGTTGGTTTCCCCCAAAAGTGGGCGGAGCCGTCATGTTTGCCCGGAATGTGTTACTCTCATGTATAAGGGGCAGCATGTAAAAATCACGACATCCCAAGAAACAGAAAACATATCTTGCTTCTCTCCTTTCAGGTGTTCATTAATCTCTCCAATAAAGCCGTGGACTCCGAGGCCTTCCGGAGCATCAACGACTCCTTCCTGGTGTTCGACGGCAGACTCGTTATCGACGCCACTTTCCACACCAGCGATCCCTCCATTTCTGCAGCCGGACCTCTCACCAAATTCTCCCGCAGCTACTACTCCGACGAGTGGTCGAACGCAAACTTCAACTCTAAGGAGGTGGGCCGGGATCTGGCGGCCATGTTGCTGCGTCTCTTCGACCCCACGTTGGAGCCCGCGATGGAAACTGCTCCAGAAACAGAGCGCCTCGTTCCGCTGTACGGGCAGGCCAAGATTCAAGGTGTGTGTGTGTGTGTGTGTGTGTGTGTGTGTGTGTGTGTGTGTGTGTGTGTGTGTGTGTGTGTGTGTGTGTGTGTGTGTGTGTGTGTGTGTGTGTGTGTGTGTGTGTGTGTGTGTGTGTGTGTGTGTGTGTGTGTGTGTGTGTGTGTGTGTGTGTGTGTGAGAGAGAGAGCCACTTCTCCACATGCCCTTCGGTGGCCGTCTCCCACACACCGATGACACACGTGTTCCTCTTTTGTTGTGGTGAGTCATCGGTGGCGATGAATGGGACTTCTATAAAACCCTGGCCCCTGAAACCCACTTCAGCACTGCATGAGCTCTCCTGCTACTCAATCCCCCGTGTCGTATCTTTATTATAAACCTTACATTCCTTCACATTCATCAGCACTGCTTCTCAGTGTATGTGCTGGGGTCTCTCAGTTGACCCTTTAATACTCTTCCTGCCGTCCAAGCACGTGTGTGTCTGACTGAAGTCCCCAGCATTACCTCGGAGCGGTTTCCAAACCGTTACCTGCCCTCCCACTGCTCGTGTTATTTCGTCCAACACTCAAAGCATAGCAGGGCGTAACAATGGTGCATTGTGCTGCCGTGTATTCACGAAGGAACCAAGGCCACTCCACAGGTAACACAAACACGACAGCCACTCTCACGGGGATGACACACGTGAACTTTTCAGAGAGGCCGAATCATCGAGGATATCTACATACATGACGCTCTAAAAGCAGCATGCCTGTGTCATACTCAGCCGAGTGAACGGACATCATCCCACACCTTTTTATCTGGCCCCATATTCCCTTTTTAGCATGTGTCAGAAATTGACTTTTGATCCAGTTTTGAGGCACATTTTCACCATACACTTTTACATAATTCGGTACTTTTAACTCTATACTTTAACCGGACGATGGACTGTTGTAGTGGGACGACTTCTGGGTCTTGAGTCTTCGGTAAAACAAACCTTCGCAGCACTTCTATCCTACGTCAACCGAACAACATGTATTTCCATGTTATCGTTTCCATGTCAACACTGTTCGTTCTCTTCTTTAAGCACACACATGAAGGTATCTCACCAGACGACGTTGAAACAGTTTTCGTCATTTCAATAAACAAAGCTTCTCGTCTCTGCAGTGCAGCGGTCAAAAAAACCGTGTGGCTTCTGTTATCTGTGTTGGTTATTCTCGCGTCGAGGAGACGAGCTTAAAAAGAGACTAAATGGAGTCTCTGAGATTGTTTCAAATTGGTACTTTAATTAATAAAAAGCGTGGTAATGTCACAAACAGGATATTGTTCGACAGAAAAGCAGCTGTGTGTCTGGCTCTCGCGGAGAAAGAGGCCGTACCCCTCAAGTCGCGCTGTGTATATATCCTCTGCTGGCTCCTCCCTGCGGGCCGGCTCGCCACGTTTCAGTCCGTTGTTACATATCAGAGGATACAGACACTGTACATTCAATATATATCTAAACACGCCTTTTCTCCTCCTTAACTCTTTCATGACTTTTCATTTAACACATTCTAAACGCTGTAATCAATACTCCTAAAATACAGGAAATACTTCACAGCAGTTTGGTTTCCGGTCGTTCCGGATGTTGTCACATGCTACCCACATCTGTAAACAATAACGTGCTCAAATAAACTGTACCTTATCCAACAATAATAATATCTCAACGTCTATAGTTGTAGTGTTGAAATCAGTATGTTTCGATGTGCAACATCACATCGCTGCTAAATTCACCTCTATAGTAAATGGTATATTAGCCTCATGCTAACCGGAGACGAAGGATTTTCAGAATAAAAGCTTAACAACTGGTTGTGCACGAGAACTTCTGGTTTTTCAGTATAAAACAGCATTTAAACTGACGGTATGTTTAAGGTGCACTATGCCATCAAAACATTGATTTTAATTTCTAACACTTCACAACCAAACTAGAACCCAGAGTATAATCAGCTCTTTTAACCAGCTGAGGCCATCGCGGCACAGTCAGCTGCTCCGCCCCACCGTGGCTGCGGATCCCGATCAATACTCCATTACATACATTAAATGATTAAATAATCAAAATAATAAATCAACGTTTTGGCTCCTACAACCGAGTTAATACTCTGGGTCTTTTTGTTCGACTGCTTTGTGCAATATGTTCATCTGTCGTCACGTGGTACATGTTGTGAGTGCTCTTATTTACTCACCGTTGATGCCGTAACTGGTCTTTTAACTGTTGCACGTAAGGTCTTCAATTACTACTTATATTTCTGAATAATCCCTCAGGCGACAAAAAGTAAACAAATACTAACACCTGAATGAGATGGACCTCCTCACACCTTAAGCTTCCTCCTCTCTCAGGTGGGAAGCTTCCTGGAGGGTTCCACTTCCTGCAGGTCTCTAAACCGTCTGCGACCCAGCTGACCGCGCCTCCTGTTCAAAAGGTAAGGTTTGATATAAACAACAGCCTGGGGCGTGTTTTAGTTTTGGATCAAAGCGCAATCAGAGAATATCCCTGCCTTGTCTTTTAATCCACGTTTTAACGCGAATCCCTACGAGCTCCTGGAGAACAAGAGAACTATAACTTCTGCTTGAAGACACGTCAACATGTCAGAAAGTAGTGAAGAATGTTCATGTTGTTGTTCTTGTTTAGTCAGTCCAACCCCCCCCCCCCAAAGTCACTTAAATATGAATATATTAAACCCCATATTCCAGCGGCTGAAAACAGCATTTTCTTTAAATATTGAATTAAACATTTCTTCAACGACCATTTGTTTGCAGTGTGTCATGAATACTAAATCAGCAGGATACTCTTTAAGAAAACAGATACATCATTTTCTGAAACTCTTAAAGATAACATCCAATAATTAGTCCTAAGTGAAATGTGTTTTAATTTAAGGGACTTTTCATAATGTGTTTAGGTGCCGGACAGCTGCTTGGTGACGGGGCGTGTGCAGACGGGGAACTACTTCTCGTTACACCTGGACAGCTACGAGCAGGTGGAGGCGCTCACCTGTCTCTCCCTGAAGCCCCTCCCCCTCTCCAACTACCTGAGTCTGTATGGTAAACAGCAGCAGCTGCTGGGCCAGCTGAGCAGCCGCTACCGGCAGGGCCTGATCCCAGACCTGCACAGGTGAGCAAATATCATCTATCATATATCCCACTTACTTTGGACCAGGGAATGATCCTTTGTTCAAAAGATTCAGAGTCAGTCAGTCAACATCTTCCAGTTT